>NC_047530.1:57888956-57961821 GCF_012275295.1 Melopsittacus undulatus
CCATAACAATGGGATGAGGACATGCTTGAGTGAGATGCCAGCGCTTTGGAGCAGCCACTGATGGCCCTCCCGTGTAGGAGGATGGCTTCTTGCCCCCAGGCCTCGATGAGGACCAGGGGCTTTTGGCCACTCCTCAGCAAGCCCTAGGGTGGCTCCAATTGAGGGAGAAACGAGGGCTTGGGCCATCTGCCGGGAGGCGTGAGCAGCCTGTGGAGCAGGAGCCGGTCCTGCTCCCATTGCTCTGGGCTAGCCGATCGCCAGTGCTGGGGTCAGGAAGGAATTTTTTCCCCTGGGCACATTGGCACTGGTCCAGGTGTTTTTTTTTTTGCCTTCCTCTGAGCATGAGTCAGAACCCACTTGTCAGGGATCCTCTGCTCCATTCTGGCTGGCGCTACTGCCTGCTGATCGTGCACCATGAAGGGCCCCTGGTGTCCTGCACGGGGTGGAAGGCTTTGTTTTTCCCGCATGGGGGCCTTCCCGTAGGTCCCCCTGCGGTTTTTTGCCTTCCCCTGCAGTCGGTGAGCCGCCCCTTGATCAGGGCTCCCTTTGGGCTATGTGCTCCAAGGGCTGCTGCGCGGCTCCACGCAGGTGGCCCTCTGCCTGCCCATGCATGGGGGGGGAGGAAGCTTTCACGACTCCCGGGGTATGCCCCTGGACGTTGCCTTCTGCTTTCCTCTGTCGCACTGAGCACCACCACCTTGACAGGGCCCCCTTTGGGCTTCGCTTCTTGCCCCGCTGCTCTCGCACCTGCGTCCCAGCACGTCCGCCCTGGCCAACTCCTCTCCATCCCACTTGCAGCTCGCAGAGGAGCCACTTCTGCTCTTCCCTTGCTCCGTATACCCGGGCCTTCTGCCTTCTGCAAGGAGCAGCACGTGCTTGCAGGCCTGGATGCTTGTAGATCGCCCCTGAAACCAACACCAAAAGCAAAACCCCATGATGGAACATCATGGAAATTCGGCTCAAAATAAGGAAACAACTAATCAAATCAATCCTAAAATAAAAGCTTTTTCCACTTGTAAGCTTTGTGTTTTACCTCCTTGAACGTGGTTTTGGAGCTGAAAAACCCTGGCATTGCAGGTAATGCAGTGCAACTGTTATTCAGCTCGGGGCTGGGTGTAAGGGAACGGACGGCGGGATGGGAGGCAAGGATTGGCATGGAATGGAGGTGCTACTTTCAACCTTACAGTGAGCACATCCTCTTGTCAGGGCTCACATTGCTTCAACTTCTTGCCTGCTGGCTCTCACACCTTCAGGGCTATTGATTAAGAGCTTATGTTCATCTAGAATCTTAAAGCATGACTTGGTATTGTGCTGGGTAAGAAATCCTGCATACCTGCAGATGTAGGTTTTTCTCCTTCCTGGGGATCCTGAAATTTGTAGATGTCTAAAGCAGCTGCTCTGAAGTTAGAGCATATGAAATACTTGTTCAGAATGAGCCTCTAAGACATGTGTAAACATATACCGGCACCACTTTGTTGTGCCTG
The DNA here is from genome assembly GCF_012275295.1 of Melopsittacus undulatus. NCBI lineage: Eukaryota > Metazoa > Chordata > Aves > Psittaciformes > Psittaculidae > Melopsittacus > Melopsittacus undulatus. Next base: position 57,890,441 of record NC_047530.1, read on the forward strand.
AGCAACTCCTTCCCATCATCCTGAGGCATCTGCGCTGTTTCTCTGTGTGATAAATTGCAAAAAGCTGGGGTGTTACAGCTTCTTTTTGGGTACAGTGGTAGCATAAACTTTTTGATTGAGGGAAATGAGGTGATTTATTATCCTAATACACAGTAAGGTGCCTCGTTTGATTTTTTAATCGTCCCTCTCGACCTTCATTTGGAAATTATTTATTTTTAACCTCCCATCGATAGTCTTTCCAATCAGTCTCGAACTTTGCTGTAAACACAACAGACCCTGGTTATTTTTCAGTGTGTTCATCCTATTTGGCAGTGAAATATTTCGCCTGGAGCGTCACCGGAAAAGCTACACCTTGTTAATAAGGCAGAGCAGATAAATTCATTGAATATCCCTGGGCTCAAGCTTCATCGCCAAATTGAGCTTCCCTTCCTCCACCTTAACAGCTTCCTCCCACCCGAGAAAGCCACTTCCCTGGCCAGAAAAGATGCCTTCCTTCATCATCTATCTGATGCTTACCATGGGCTTCAGTCTATTCCTTCCCTGGAGATCCAAGCTCTCAGCCCCTGCAGCCCTTGCCCAGGCAACAGCAGCTTTGGTCAGCTGGGCGGGGCCCCTGCCATGGCTTGAGGGCTGGCTTGGACAGAAATGCAATTGCAAACTGCTGCAAACCTCTGGCAGAGCACACCTGTCCCCATGACAGCAGCACAGCAGCAGTATACCCTGGCCATATACTTTGTTTGTCTACCTTGGGTTTGGGTTGTTTTCCTGGCGTTACTGCAATCCTCTGAAGAGCATTTCTTCTTCCAGCCCTAGAGAAAGTCCCATCAACCTCCTACCCTTCTTTCCCTGTCTTCACAGCAACCGCCCTGCAGCGCAGATACCCGGCACTCACTGATCCAGATCAACAGACTGAACCCATTTCACCCTTAGTAGAGGGCATTATCCTCATTAAATCCAGATAAGCTTGGCTCCCATCGCGGGCAGTTGTTTCAAGGACAGGGTTGGACAAAGGGCTTGGAGCAACCTTACTCCAGTGGAGGTGTTCCCTGCCCGTGCCAGGGGCTGGAACTGGAGAAAGCTTTAGTTCCTTGCAACCCAGTGGTCTCTTCCGCTGGAAGGGACGGGGCATTTACTACGTTCCTTTGGGCACCCTGTTGCACTGTCCCTGTCTTCAAAGCAGAATCTCCTACTGCTGTCCACTGCTTCTCTTTCCTGGTGGCACTACAGTTTTCCTCTTGATTGGTGCAGCAACGGGTTTGTTTCCTCTGTGTGGTGCTTTGGCCACACAGCCTTCTCACTGTCCATGAGAGGTGTAATTCTTTTTGGCATCTGACACTGGCTGGATGGCTGAGCCCAAAAAGCATCGGTGAATGTTATCATATCTATCATATCAGTTCAAACAAGCAAGTTTTTTAGGCTTGGTGCTGTAAAGACCTATTGATTTTCTAAGATGATGAAAATGAGAAGAACGTGAAGAGCGTTCCTTTATTCACTAGAATATTACTTCTAACTTGTTTTGACCCTTTTTACCCAAAGATTTACCTGCCAAATCTGCAAACCTATTACCCAATGAAATTTTTACATGAAATTGAGTTGAAAAGCTCTGCGTAATCTTTCCATACTGATGTACATGAGATAGCAGTTGTTTTACCTACAGTTTACAAAAATTGGAGGGAGTACTTTGTGACAGTGAGGAGAGCTTCTAGACAGCAGAGGGGCCTACCACAGACCAAAGAACACATGCCCGCAAAAATGTTGTTCTCTGGAATAAGCATTTAGATCCTGGTCTCAGTGTCTCATCCATCCCTCTGATAAGACTGTTCATTCTTTACTTTCCCTGCAGAATTCCTGATACATTGTATGTGCTGGGTAGGCAGAAGAGCCCTTGGAGTAATATTAAACAATAAACCAAAGGGAAAAAGAAACTACAAGCAAGGAAATGATAATTTCCTGTGGTGTTCCCCACCACACTTCTGCTGCTGCCCCAGCTACTGCTTCTGGGACACGACCACCCTTCAAGCCATTGCAGATGATACATTGCAGTGGTCTACATTTGCCTCTCAGTAGCAAGTTCCTCACTAGAGAAAATCTGGTTAACCAAAAAACGATAAAGCCAAGATGTAGTGTGTGTCTGGGGTAGAGACAACTCGACCAGGACACTGTTGTTTCGCACTGTCCTAAAACGCAGTAGTCAGATGGCTTCAGTCAAGGCAGAGGTCAGTCTTCCAGCTAAAGAGGTGTACATTTGAAATGGTCCAGCAATCTACAACTTAGATCTATAGATTGGGCTCTTACATGTTTTTAATTATACAAATGCACACATCATGGCAACATGAAACAATGGCCATCCTGTTCTCCACAGGCTGTCCACCTATGAGCTCTTGACCTGGGTACTGCTGCATATGCCACTCATCCCCTTCAAGTCAGCTTTCCCTCTCTGCCCCTCCAATCTCTCCCTCCAGACACAGACACATACACAGACACAGACACAACCAGACACGTTCTGCTTTCAGCAAGGTATGTGAACTCTCAGGACTGTGGATCCCAAAGAGGCAGGGCTGCCATTTCTACTTATGAAAGTGTTTTTGGCATTCATGTTGCTGAAGTTTCGAGGACGTGTATTGATGCCCCACTTTTCAATGCAAACAGACTGAAATTCAAACTCATTATGCAGACACTTGGGGAGGCCCGCAACACTGTCTCTTGTCTCAGTTACTCAGTATTTTGTATCAGAAAAAGTGCTGGGACAATTGTCATGCATTAACAAGACAAAAAATAATACACTCTCGACTGCAGAAACTGACCCCATTTTCTCACTGCCATCCTTTTTTTTTTGCCTCAGCAGGCAACACAGACAACAAGACATCTTCATGTTATGCCACGATGGGAAACTCTTCATGCAAAAGTAGTGTATAACGTAGAAATCCCACAACAACCCCAAAAGCTAATGTAGTTATATATGTGGTGTCACAGTTAAACAAGGCATGTTCTTCTACCACCAGTCAAAAGGACAAAACAGTCAAGAAACAGTAATCTCCTGTGGTCTGGTTTTTGACTGCAATTAATTTCTCTTCCTTGCCTGTGGTGCTATGTGACAGTCCACAATACCTGGACAGAAAGAAAGTCTGACTCTTCTGCCTTCTACAGACTCCATGACATCGACATTACTGAACCACAAATTGTTGATACACCATAACTTTGTGCAAATAGCCATATATATATCTACTCTTTATTGTAACAATGATGCACCACTGAGGACAGAGGCTTGAAGGCTGATTAATAGCTGTGATTTGCAAAGCTTATCGAATGGAGGACTACTACCTTGCTCCAGACAAGACTGAATGGTGGACTACAGTTCGATGAACTCTCTCATGTAAAAGCTTTTTTAGCAATTATTTGCCTTTTGCTTAGAAATATGAATTATGAACAGACTTCTTCTCCAAAGTGCATTAAAAAAAAAAAACCCAAAAGTGAATGAGCAATAAAATGCATTTACCTGTCATGTTGCAGTAACTTTCAAAGGCCCACTGCATCTGGATCTATCCAGTAGTAATTTGAAGTTTTGCCCAAGTGTTTTGCATGCTTCACAAGAGAGTTCATGATAGCTGGATGAAATAAACCACAACAGTAAGGATCTTCATATCTTGGAGTAAAAAATCCATATGACAACAAACTGTCCTTTATTACATAACCAAGAACTATACCTTGAATTAACAGTCATGTCACTTTGACATTCACAGGCAACAAGCATCTCTCCAACAGACACATGGGATTGGAAGTCTTGAGCACACAACTTGATTCGTTTTGCATGTGACAGAAAGCCACGATAGAAGAGAAATTCCAATAATCGGCTTGGGAGGGGTGGTTGTGAGGGGGAGAACAACCAAACTTTAAGAGATCTTAAACCTTCTTAAAATACTGTGGTTCAGAACTTTGTTTTATACAGTGGTTTAAGCTTTACATCACGAACGGCGACACTTTCATTCACACAACAATACTTTTAGGAGCATACAAAAAGAAACTGGGAAGCTTTTTGGTGTAAATTTAGATTTTTCAGGCTTTATTAACAACTCAGAATAACACAATTTCAACACTGACATTTCTCGCTAGATGGAATACTTGTCTCTACACAGCTCTGCAGCTCCCCTTTACTGACTACATAAAGATACTGTTCCAGCAAGTCTACAATTTCACCCTATTTACTGAAGCTTCATTGCTTGAAGCAGGTACTTTCCTTCCCTCTCCATACTGTTTTTTATTTCATCATAATACTGCTTGTCAAAATTGTGTTATCATTATAGCTCCGCATGATAATAAGCATTGTAGGTAGAAGCTTTCTAGTAATTCCCATATTCTCCTTGAAACAGATGACTATTCCAAAGCTGTGTATTACACATGAATAAATTAAACCATTTTCAGTTCAGGCATAGAAAAAAGTCAAATTGGTAGTTTTGGCAAGCTGGTGTTTTGTATACATATCACTGGTACACTATGTAATAGTTTCTGTGCAGTATTTCAGAGGAGGAATGTGGAATGCTGCTTTGTTTTCCAAGGACCAGATGGTACAGCTTTTTGTTTGGATCAATCATCAGCTGTAAAGGAATGCAATGTTTGTTTAACAGACTTTGCATGGCCACCTAGAACCCATCTACTTTGTTGGCAATTCTTGCAAGCCACTCCTGGCTAAGACTGGTGTCGTGGTTTAAACCAAGTCCCCCAACTCCCGAGAGTTAGAAGGAGAATCCAAAGAATGTTACCCCACGGACTGAGATAAACGGTTTTAATTGCTAAGGCATAACACAAAACCCCTACTGCCATTTACTACTACAAATAATCATGATACAGGCAACAGCAAGTGAAAAGAACTACAACACCCCACCAGCCACCGACCCAAAATAACCATAACGCACTCCACCCTGCCTGGCTGAGGAACCATGTGCTCCCTCTCCATTTTCCTCTAGAGCTCTCCCCCTCCCCTTTCTCTTTTCCCAGTATGCATCCTGGGCATCACGTGCTATGTATGGAATACCTCATGCCTAGCCTGGGTCAGGTGTCCTGTCTCTACTTCCTCCTTGCCTCCCCTCCTCCACCTGGCTGGAAAAAACCGTGAACAAAACACCCTCAAAACATGCTCAAACCATGACAACTGGCTTTATTTCAAATGTCCGTAAGGATGAGCTGTTTTTACCGTGGCTCTGATGAGTAACTGATCTCACAACAAACACACATTCAGAGGCCTCCAACTGTAAAGATGCAGGAGGAAAGCGGAGCTAAAAAAGTCTCCAATTCGGATGTGGCATGAATACAAAGCTAAAAAACTGTTGATGTTATAGGAGAATTTCCTGGAATGTTTTATCTGTTCATTACAGGGTCTTAAAGTCACTTTTATACACTACATAGACACTGTTAGACACTTTAACTAGGGAAAATAATCCAAGCCATTTCCCCTTCCTCCCCAAACTAAGGTAAACAAGTTGCTTCAGTATCAAGGAAACTCTTTGCCTGTCTTCAGACACTTCATGCAGATTTCCTAAGGGATTCAGAACCAATCTTCTTTTGAAATATTTCTCTCTCTCCATGCTCTCACCTAAATACAGTCACTAAATACCAGCCCTGTTCATGTACAGCTGCAGTGATATCAATCTCAAATGTTAACAGATGCATTCCAGATGACAAATACTGTTCATGATCTCCCAAAAGTCTGCTGCTTTCATTTCTAAACTCTTTCAGAAAATCAAGGGAGTTTTGTCTCTGTAGTATCCACATCTTCACATGGAGCCATGTGACACTAGGTTTGCTCTTTTCAAGGAGACAGGACAATCTTGGTACAGAGATACTGCCACAGTTCAAGAGATAAGTGTTCTATGGAAGACAAAACCAAGTTACACTGGTTAATCAGACACTCATTTTATCCCTACTGAGTATTTTTTACAGGAAATTCAAGGGTTTCGATACAACACCCTTCCCTCCTGTTTTCCTGGAATGGGAAAAGGAAAGCACGTCAGGTAGGTAGTTATCAGAATTAGAGCACAGAACAGGCTGCTTTCAAATGCCAGCATTTGTTAAGCTTCAACATTATGCCAAAGACCAAACTGTAAAAATTCTTCAAATAAAGACAGAAGCGTGAAATATTCTAAGTTTTGATTACTGTCAGTTTGAAAGGGTTTCTGAAGTACCTTTTCCCAAATGCCAAGAGTGCCATTGTTCATTTGCTGTTGGCAAAGTAACGTGGTTGGGAACTTCAGCTGAACAGTCCTGTTCACCCCTTCCAACTTTTTCAGGCTGTCAGTTTACAGAAGCTCCCAACATCTTCAGCTATGAGAGCTGAAATCTAAATCAAATTACAGATCAAATCCAAGGAGAAACACCCACGACCATCATCCAAACCCCTCAACCAATAGTGATAGAAAGAGGACATTAAAGCTGAAGAATGGTGACAGTCCAATGCAGAACTGCACATACAAGTAAAATGTTTTGAGCTGTTTCAGTACACTTCAACTTTTCTTCCCAAGTGGAAGCACACTTACCTAAAAGAGCCCCAGACCATTAAAAGCACCAAACACAACCCAGGCCTGCACAGAGAAGATTCTTAGGTAGCCAGCACTTTCCTTTTAGGAGTCTTTTCCTGCTGTTTTTTGCCCGCTACATAATTATCAAGCACTACTTCTTAACCACAGCTAGGTGACCTCCACAGCCAGATGCTGAGCTGAGCTATTACAGGTCCCAAAAGCACACCATCTGGCACTTCACACACCTTCAGAATGAAACAGATGTGACTCTTTTCTGGGATACAATCACTCTATGAACCCCTGCTTTGCTCTCACAGTTGCCTAGCTGTGAAATGAATTCTAAGAGCTCAAAACACCATCCTTTCACTGTGCCTAAGTGAGATTAGCAAGAGACTATTACACACTGCGCTACTACTTTACCCATGGCAGTTCAAGTACAAGTTAACAGAAGCCTAAGGGTTTAGTTTTGCTACTCTTAACATCATTCCACTACATGTTCTGGGAAAAGGCAGTTCAATTGCTCAAACTGTATTTTAAGCAATAAATAAAAAATAAGTGCCAGGAAAAAAAAAAAAAAAAAAAAAAAAGCAGCATCTTTCTCAAGAGCATCATCAATGTAACAGCAGAATCACATGGCTGGCATGAACCTCAAAGGTCAGCTAATCCATCTCCCAGAAAAGCTCAGTTACATCCCTGTTGTCATTGCTGACATACTCTTCTCCAGATCTCCGAGGTTTTAATTCCTCAGCACACTGAGGCAGCCCAGAGCTCCACCAGCCCTTCAGCAGCTGAATTTATCTCACTCACTTATACCATGAGGCTGCTCTGCTGCAATTCAAACTACTCATTTCTCTTTCTATCCACCACAAATTTGATAACAACTTACTTTACTCCTCCTTGCAGCCATCTTTTGTCTATTTGCAAATACAAATCTCTTCTCTACATCAAAAAGGGCCAAGTTTATTCATTAGGGACTGTAGTGATAGGACAAGGGGTAACGGGTTGAAACTCAAACAGCAGACGTTTAGATTGGATATAAGGAAGAAATTCTTTACTGTTAGGCATGGTGAGGCACTGGAATGGGTTGCCCAGGGAGGTTGTGAAATGCTCCATCCCTGGTAGTGTTCAAGGCCAGGTTGGATGAAGCCTTGGGAGATATGGTTAGTGTGAGGTGTCCCTGCCCATGGCAGGGGGCTTGGAACAAGATGAGGTCCTTTCCAACCCTAACTATTCTATGATTCTATGAGCTTGGCCACAGGTTGTGTTTTCAAGGTGCTAGAATATTCTTGCTCTGCTCTGGACTCTCCCACTTTTTACTGAATCTCAGCATACAAAAGTGGGACAATGCCCAGCACAGCAGGATTTGCACATCCCACAAGTTACACCTCTGACAACTCATCCTGAAACAGTGTTTCCCTCATTCACGGAAGCACAGGAAGTGAACTGCAAAGGGAAATAAGCCAGCAATAAAGCCCACTTCTACAGAAATGAAAAAACCCCACAAACCTACAACCCCAAACCAGAAAAGCAGTTTTCCTCAACCTCTGCTTCCTACAGGTGGTTAACCCCTCCTAAGCACAGTAGCTCCTATTGCTCACTTGCTCTGCATTTCAAAACCCTGAAAACACCTTCCAAAAGAAAGATCATTCTTAAATATACATTATACATAATTATATATTCAATATAATATATAATATATAAATTTAGGAAATACATATATGCACTCTTCAAAAAAACTGGGAAAAAAAGCCAACAGAAAGAGTTTTAGTGCCTTATGGCTGGACTCGTGTACACTGCTGTCTGCTGCTACATTGGCTGTCATGTCACTAAAACTTCCCATCAGCAAAGCCCCTTCCTGACTGAGCAGAAGCACCTCTTCCTGCTGCCACTGATCTAAGCTTCAGCCTTCTTAACACTCCGGAAATTATGGATTGTCACCTCCCAGCGGCTGTATCCGCCTCACTCTTCCCTTTGCCTTCTACTGGGAGCTGACTGAACTTGTAAGGAATTCTCATTATTAGCTCAATATTCCAATCTGCCCCTGTAAAAATGGAATGGAACATCAAAATATACATGGAAATTTGCCATGTTTGTGTAAAGTTGATTCTAGGCTCATTTTTGTAAGTTACAAACCAGGCGATTACCATTGCGGTAATAAAGGGAACAAAGTAGAGAGGCTGCCATCAAAGTAAGAGAGCACTACTTTATTTGCCATTTATTTGCCACTGGGATAATAAAGTTACTACTGTGGGGGTGAAGACTCTCATTTGAGTTACCATACAGTACTGCAACTCAGGAATTCACTATGAATACAGAAGAAAAACAGCCCATTTATGGCAAAGCAGAGATACTTCTTTTTTCTCTCTTAGCTCTTTCTTTGCTTTGGGCTGGGAATGGAGGGCAGAGAGAAATTAATTTCAATCCAGAATGGATTTTTAAACAAATTTAGCAGCGATTTTAAATTAGAAGCCATAGATTAGGCAATTAGCATCCCTGTAGCAGTGTCAGCCTACAGATACCACAAGAAAGAAGTATAATTAGGCACCAATTTTTAACAAGGTGCTTTTGAGAATCAAATCATTCAAGGATACACAAAACATTAAAAAACCCCAAACCAGCTGCGTTCTGGCATGGGTCTTTGGGCCCAAAATAAACACTGCTCAGAGTAAAAGCATGTGAAAGGGAGAACTGCAAGCCATGCGAAATATCGCCAATGAAGGCACACTTTCATCTTAAGCTGGGTGATTTGGCATGTTTGCGTAACCTTACTGGGAACTGCATCTGAGGGGGAGATTGTCAAAGAAACTTAGACATTCACCTGCTTGTGCCGGTCTTACGCTGGTCCCAGCCACAGGAAGCTTCAAAGCTGCCTTGAAGCCTCGTTTGAGTCTTCTCCAGCTGGAAGACAACAGGAACAACACTGGCAATACATCTTACCCCCTTCTCTCCTATCCCTCTCTCCCAATGCAAAGGCCTCCAGACTGCTATAAAAACTAGGCGTGAAAAATCCATACTCCTGACATATGATTATCTGCTCCCACTTACTCTCTATTGCCAGGGCCAATGGAAAAGAGGAGTCAAGGGAAAAGGCCTGGATCTACACATTCCCAGCTGTATAATACAAATTCTTGTTGCATTCTTAAAGTGGACCGAGATATACAAATTAAAACCTCAGCAAATTCTATACAGGCCAAAGTAGGGGAGATGACTCCAGTAAATTTAGGTCAAAGCTAAAAGATATCTGGAATTCTATTTTAATACAAGATTTCTGTAAGTGGCTACAAATAGCAAAGCCACAGATTAAACCCACAGATACTTCCCCATCAAGTAAGTTCATGCTAGTTCTTTCCTGTCTCGCATATCAGAGCATTTGATCTGTCTGACCTTCCTCAATGTTAGATAATGCTCAGCTGCACAAAGATATAACAGAGCTTTAAAAATTCATAGTAACCGTTTTTGCTTATTCATGATTGTTCATCTCAAAAGACATTATTCCCCATGCTTATTTCAAAGACTGTAATTAAGTCCTAATTTTTACAGCAGCAATTGTCACTATTTCCTGCCCCCTCTTCCCTTTTTCTTTCCATTCCAGTCTCCCATTTTTGGATCTGATCCTACTGCAACCAGCAATCCTGTGAAGAAAAGCACGGTACCTCACTTGGTGTATTACTCCATTGAAGTTTTACTTGACTTAAAACTTTAACTGATTAGAAACCCCACGTCAAATAAAATAAGATTGTTTTTTTAAAACCTCACAAGAAAAGCTGATGCTTGAAAAGCTACCAACCACACCAAACAGCATCTTACCTACAAAACAACTGCTAGACACACAAACACTTGATCAAAAAAGGCTTTTCCAAAGGAGCTGAGCACTTATTTCTAACAGAAGAGAACTAAAACATTTACAGAAACAAATGCTCCTATCAGCTCATTTGCGTTATCTCAATCAAGATGTCCTCTATCAACATGAAACCAATTCAGAACCAATGCATCATCTCTGTCATTTCCATTAATCACTAAGCAATATTGCAGTGCCAACACGATCCAACTTTTCCAACTGCCACAGAAATACCAGCAGAAACGTCTGCTCCATGTCCCTTTTTTTCATGTTTTCTCTCCAATCACTGTGCCCTGCAACCTACCATTTCACATCTTTTGCACATAGTGGATGAGCTGTGAATATTAGTAATGTGTTAGACAGGTACCCAGGAGGTTGCCCCGGCTGGCATGCACTCTTTCTTTGGCATGTGTTTCGGACCACTGGAGAACATTCATTTAGAGTACCTACTGAGGGGATGAGAGTATGGTGAAAGGGTCAGGTTCTGTGAGGAAAAGCCGATCTGCACAGCCACAGAGGAGCCCAGAGATGCAATAGCAGGGAGAAGCCCAAACCATACCCTGGCAGGCTGCTCCCAGGTCCATCTCAGGAGCCATCAGCCCAAAGGCCCATCTGCACAAACCTCAGAGACTGGGCAAGTCAAGCTCTCCCAAGCAACAACCAACCTGCCTGCAGCTGCCCTGGCACAGCCTCAGCTCCACTCTCTGGGCACGGAGCCCATCACTGGAGGTCACTGGGAGCAGCTCTCTCAACATCTTTCACACTAAGGGCATTGCTGCTTAGGGGGTGGGACACATCACAGGATGCACACAAAACATAGCTCAGGATTGCACAGGACTTACAGGATGTCTAGGGGCAGAACCAAAGGCAGGGAAAGGGAGATGGTTAGGCCATTTGGAGAACACAAGTCTGAAAAAGAGAGGCAAGTGGAAATATTGGTCAGTATGCTTGCCTGGTTGTGCCCTTCAGCTCATCAGCACAGTCTGTTGTTGGGGGTCGAGCATGGGCGCTTTAGCAGGCTTGCAGCAAGCTGTGAGAAAGTGAGCCTCTGACCCCAGGCTGGAAGAGGAAGCATCAAGGTCAGCAAAACAGGAGAGCAATAACAAGATGCCAGAAGCATGATGTAACGCTAAGCTGAAGCGAAGGTGTGAAACCAATCAGGAGAGGCAAAGTGGAGCGTGTACCTCTCGCGGGCAGAGTGAAGTAGCCAATCAAGTAGTGCGTGATTGCGTGTGGGACAGTATATTAAGAGCAGCCTTGTAATCAATGGACGGAGCATTTTGTGAATCTACATCGTGTCGGTGTTTTCTCCCCTCCACCTGGCCGCGGCATATGGCGGATGTGCAGCACTGTGTTAACGTTTGTACAAGTGCAGATTAGGTCAGGTTTTGATTTCACAGGACAGGTTTCTTTGCAATGAAGTTTTAGTATGAAAATTTAGATTTGGCTTCAAGTGCAGTGTTTTTATTTCAGAGGTTACATGTGTAGTGATGGTTCCAAGCACCATCTCTGAGTGCAGGCAATTCGGTTGTGGACCTGAGTTCTGACGTTGATGCTAGGGTGCATCTTGGCAGCAGACCCCTTTTCCAGCAGAAAATTCGATTCCGAGGCTCATGTAGGTGTAAAAGTTAGTTGTGACAGAAACGGCAGTGCCACTTTTTGCAAGTAGTGTGTGCTGATGTTTCCCAGCACCATCTCTCCCTGCTGCTAAGTCTGCGTGCGGCAGTGTAAAATATTTGTACATATGGTTGGTCATGCTACCAGTCCTTGCCCTTCCTTTGGTTGAGGCTGTGGTACTGCTTGCCCTCCTATTCTGGCACTGAGCGCTGATGGTGTCCTCATCTCTCACTGTCTTCTGGGATTCTGGGTACTCAATGCACTCCTGCTTTTCCATGTCTGACAGTTCACCTCTGGGGAACGGAGGAGGTTGCGGCCTGGCTTGAGCATCTCAGTCTTTGTGAGTATAAGGATATCTTCATCCGGCATGACGTCCGGGGCTCTGAGCTCCTGCACCTCGAACGGAGGGACCTTAAGGTACATTCATGATTGGCTCATGAGAAATAGCCAGCTGTATCTGCATGACCTTCTGTCCTGAATGTGCTTGGAAGTGGTCTGCCCGTTGTTCATTCCGGGTTCATTCGTTTTGTTTTCTCACCATATCAGGTCAGCTGATTTTTAATAGCAGGGAGGTAGAACTTGAGGGACAAGACGTCAAATCCTGTCACACCTTCCTGAAGATGTAATACAGTGCAGCACACAGTCTGTAGATAGTATTCCTTGGAGTCTCTGATTTTAATGATGGACGGAAAATTTCAACTTTGCTACTGTGCCATCTTTGCAGAACACTGTTGTGATTGGGAAAATTGGTTCTTGTGGTGTAGTGACTGGCCAAACAGATCATCACACTTCTTTGTGACAAGAACAGAAAACAATCGTGATTTTGATGGGGCTGCTAGATGGAGAGAATCTTTTTTAAATAGTGCTCAGTAACTACAGTGTGCCAGTTTTCATCTCTGCACCAGGAGATGCTTTCTCTACAGAGAAAATTTGAAAGTGGTGGTTCTTTGTGTGTGCAAGAGACTTATGTCACCAGTCTGGTGACTTGCATATTGCAGAAAAATACTTTGTTATAAAGTAGTGCATGGCATTTGCTGAATGCCCGTTGGATCTTCATTTGTTGATTTTAACCATCTTCCCCTTCTGAGGTTTGCATGTAGCAAATCTGTGTAGTTGATTTCCTCTGCATGCCAGCCAGCTACAGCTTGTGTTTTGCTGGCATGGTGCCCAAGTCTTCACATGTTTATTTGACGTGACTGGTTGGTTCAATCCTGCATGTTTTGGCTCCTAGATTAGGCCCTTGAGATCTGTGTGCCTCTTTTCTGTTCTCTTGCTTTGGTGTTAACAGTCAAAGCAATTTGCATTTCTGCAGTTGTTTCTCTGTTGCTCTGTGCCTGTTCTCTGTTCATTACCCTGTCATGCTCTGATAGTTCTTGACACAACTTGAACTTGAACAGAACTTGGACAGAACTTGAATGGAACTCTTGAGGTTCCATTTATAAGCATGAGGTTTGTAATCTTTCCGGTTGCTTTCCCTCTCTGTATAACTGCCTGACTAGGTTTGTAAACATTGCTTGGCCACCTGCAATTCCCCCTACCTTTCATCTAAGGTAAGGTTTTCTCTTTTCTTTCAGGACCTGGTGTGAACCAAAGTAAGTCACATGAAGAGGCTACTGCCATGGAATCAAGGAAGCTGAGCCGGAGTATTCCTGCCAGCGAGGTTAACTTCTGTTTTTACAGCTTGTGTCTACCATTCCCCCTAGCTGCACAGCAGTCACCTCACAGAGCCGGCGTGCTCACAACTGTCTCTACTGAACAGCCAAATTGTAGCTGTTCAGGGCTCATATCAACCAAGCATGGTGTTACCTTTTTTTGCTGTGGGGTAAGGCTGTATCCAGGCAAGAGGCCAATTATCTGCAGCCACGCAAAGACTCCCAGAAGAGAATTCACTTGCTCTTTGAAGAACTGTGTCATCCGACATGGGAAGTTCTGGTTCCAAGTGACAGTGCAGTACTCCTGAGAACTACAACACAGCTACCTTTACTGGATAACTTCATCACAGTAGAATTATTTAGGGCAAAGGGTATATTGGCCAGTCTTAGTTCAGGAGCATCTGACAGTCTTTTCAGACCAAAAACTTTCCCCTCATCTGTGTCGCACCTGTATCTTAAAACATTTATGTGGGACAAAGCTTGTCCTTGTATCTTACTATTCCCTTTTAATGTGTCTGTAGTTGCATGCAATTTGCGTCAGAAATTCAAAGCCAGTACAGACCTCTTGCCGATGAAACCCAGTGATTCTCACTCACTTATGCCTTGCAACAAACAATGCATGTGGTTCAAAAGCAGCTTTGCACCATCTTGAGTAGTCTTCCCTGGACCTAGGCTCCTCCTCTTCCAGCCAGTGGCAACGGTACAACCTGTAGGTTTTCAGGCATCACAAACAATTGTTTGTGAACCAATTCCTGGCAGTAAGAAAAGATAAAATTGCGGAGCGCCAGAAGATTACGGGAGATCAGCTGTGACATTCCACCGTCTGAATTCATCTTCAGGAGACCACATGAAAGGAGAGGAATGCTAACTAACTGCTCGGCTGTGGAGAAGTGTAGTGTAATGGAGTGAGATGGAACAATTTGTCTTAGGGGAGGGAGCGGCATGATTGGCAGTGTTCAGGAGTGTCTTCCTGCCCATTTAGTGCTACCCTCGTGGTCATAAACAGCAGAGCTCTTTCTTTACTTCAGCTTGTATTACAGAAGACTACTTCTGTCATAGAAAAAAAAAGATGATTTTTCTGTAGTACCTGCACCTTTCCCCCCTTAGTTCGCTCTCTTGCTGCCTTGTTTCTTCACTCCAAGATGGATACCAAAAGATAAGGGTGCTGAACTCCTCCTGGGTTGTACCCTGAGAGAGATACTGTGTGCTGTCAAACATCAGAGCTCCTGTAAGTGCACTGAGAGGAGGATTGTTACTGAGCAGATGAGCATCACAATGAAAATGCCAGTATGTTGGTGAATTGGCTTTGGTACCAGCAGTGGAGCATGGAAAAATTAGTGCCTCTGAATCAGAGTTCCTAGATGCGCTTCATATTTCCATGGAACTGCCCTGACCCCAGCTGAATGACTGCTAAAGCCTGAAGACCAGCAATGCTTAGTTATACTGCCCATGTTTATCACTGCAAAGGGAATCTGGGGACATTCAGTTCTCTATAGCAGGAGAGACCAGCAGAAATTTTTATTTACTTTGTCATTTTGTATGTATTTGCTTTTTTTTTTATTATTACACAGTGGGACCTGTCTGGCTAAAGTTGCAAACAGAAAATAGTCACATACATAGTGGCATAAAATGTAATTCTTTGAGGACATCATTGTTCTTTTGATATTTTTAAGGATTTTTATTTAAATTACATCAGCTCTCTGGTCTAAGAACACTTCATGTGATCTCATGTAAAGACTTGGCAGCTTTAAAAGGTTACGGGCTGATTTCATGAGGGGCCAAAACTCCATTGCATTCGTTAAGATTTCACCATGGACTATTCTATTTTGTTTATAACTAGTTGTCATTCATCCGTGTCTCCTCTCAGCCTAGTGGGTATCAGGGCCTTGCTTATGAGAAATCAACACAAGACTAAACATGCTTGATCCAGCTAGCAAAATTCCTGCTATAAATACTGTGGGGACTGGAGCAAGAAATGTGTTCAGCTCTCCCCAGCATTTGTTTCTCCTGTCTATACATTGGCAGTTGCCCTTAATAGCCATACTTTTTCTCTGTCAGTACAGGCCCATTCACTGCACTGAATTCCTGAGGTACCAGATAAGTAAGAGATGTAGCCATACTGTAATTGCCCACTTGCTTGTTAAGGCACAGATCAGAGTCTGCATGAGAATGAGGAGAAACATACACTAAGCATACCTGGTGACAGTAAGTTGCACCCCATTGCCTAACCCCAGCAGCATGCATGGTTAGGACATTTGTGTGCCTGCCCAGGAGAGCACAGGGCAGGTGATAGCAATGGAGAAGCGGTGAGATCTCTGTGTGTTCCTCTATGTGGTAAAGAAGCTGTTCTTACTGTCAACTTTCTCCAGGCAACCTCATGGTTAAAGATACATAAGGAATATGCGGTTGCCTCGTATAATTCCTGAGGGATTTCAGTTCCTGCCTTGGTAGAAGCAGCTTCTCTCTGCTCAGAGTAATAGGGGAATCCAAAGACATTTTATATTCAGTCATGTTCCTTAATTCATGTCATATCTGGTTGAGGCCTGATGGCCATTTGCCATCGCTATGAGTGATGAATGTGTTTATGGGTTCAGATCTTATTTGCGTACACACACATTTTATCAAAGGGCTCATAGCCAATATATTCCTGTCTGTTGTTTACCAGTGTGGGGAGGGAGTTCTGCCTTCTTTTTAAAAGAAATGGGGTTTAAAAGAAAATGGGGTTTGCATTTAACCTAAGTGCCTTTCCATATTTATTAAGGTTTATAACAAACAAAACTGTCGTAACTCTGTGTGTCTTGGAGTAATGCAGATTCCTGTTGCAGAATTTTTGTGGTTAGATGAGGAGAGTTTGTCTCAACCATCAGTGAGAGCTAGCTGCAAAGTAGGGAACTAGGCTGAACTGGCTACATTATTCTAAGGTCCTCTTATGGCAAATGGTAATTTTCTGTGGTGGAAACTCAGGAAAGAAATAGGACAGTAAAAATCTGTTCCTTTGACAAAAGGAGACTCTCCTACAGTCTCGGGTAAAACACCAACATTCCCGGGACTGGCACTGAAGGCCTCAGCAGAGATGGAGGCTCCTGGGTGCACTCCTCCCGACCTCAGGGGTTTAGGGGGGCCCACTTACTTTCCGATGCTTTCCGACGCTTTAGGCTTGGCTTTGGGTTAGTTAATTGCAAAGCAGCCTGTGCTGTGAAGTCCGGCCTGCTCTACACATGGACAAAGATTTCAACAGTGCTGCACACAGACAGCAAAGGTAGTGCAACCTTTACAAATAGTGTGTGCTGGTGACTCCGAGCACCATCCTCTCCGTGCTTCTATGGCGGTTGTGCAGCACTGTGGTAAACGTTTTGTACAAGTGCAGATTAGGTCAGGATTTGATTTCACAGGACAGGCTTCTTTGCAATGAAGTTTTAGTATGAAAATTTAGATTGGCTTCAAGTGCAGTGTTTTTATTTCAGAGGTTACATGTGTAGTGATGGTTCCAAGCACCATCTCTGAGTGCAGGCAATTCGGTTGTGGACCTGAGTTCTGACGTTGATGCTAGGGTTGCATCTTGGCAGCAGACCCCTTTTCCAGCAGAAATTCGATTCCGAGGCTCATGTAGGTGTAAAAGTTAGTTGTGACAGAAAACGGCAGTGCCACTTTTTTGCAAGTAGTGTGTGCTGATGTTTCCCAGCACCATCTCTCCCTGCTGCTAAGTCTTGCGTGCGGCAGTGTAAAATGTTTGTACATATGTTGGTCATGCTACCAGTCCTTGCCCTTCCTTTGGTTTGAGGCTGTGGTACTGCTTTGCCCTCCTATTCTGGCACTGAGCGCTGATGGTTGTCCTCATCTCTCACTGTCTTCTGGGATTCTGGGTACTCAATGCACTCCTGCTTTTCCATGTCTGACAGTTCACCTCTGGGGAACGGAGGAGGTTGCGGCCTGGCTTGAGCATCTCAGTCCTTTCGTGAGTATAAGGATATCTTCATCCGGCATGACGTCCGGGGCTCTGAGCTCCTGCCACCTCGAACGGAGGGACCTTAAGGTACATTCATGATTGGCTCATGAGAAATAGCCAGCTGTATCTGCATGACCTTCTGTCCTGAATGTGCTTGGAAGTGGTCTGCCCCGTTGTTCATTCCGGGTTCATTCGTTTTGTTTTCCTCACCATATCAGGTCAGCTGATTTTTAATAGCAGGGAGGTAGAACTTGAGGGACAAGACGTCAAATCCTGTCACACCTTCCTGAAGATGTAATACAGTGCAGCACACAGTCTGTAGATAGTATTCCTTGGAGTCTCTGATTTTAATGATGGACCGGAAAATTTCAACTTTTGCTACTGTGCCATCTTTGCCAGAACATGTTGTGATTGGGAAAATTTGGTTCTTGTGGTGTAGTGACTGGCCAAACAGATCATCACACTTCTTTGTGACAAGAACAGAAAACAATCGTGATTTTTGATGGGGCTGCTAGATGGAGAGAATCTTTTTTAAATAGTGCTCAGTAACTACAGTGTGCCAGTTTTCATCTCTGCACCAGGAGATGCTTTCTCTACAGAGAAAATTTGAAATGTGGTGGTTCTTTGTGTGTGCAAGAGACTTATGTCACCAGTCTGGTGACTTGCATATGCAGAAAAAATACTTTGTTATAAAGTAGTGCATGGCATTTGCTGAATGCCCGTTGGATCTTCATTTGTGATTTTAACCATCTTCCCCCTTCTGAGGTTTGCTGTAGCAAATCTGTGTAGTTGATTTCCTCTGCATGCCAGCCAGCTACAGCTTGTGTTTTGCTGCATGGTGCCCAAGTCTTCACATGTTTATTTGACGTGACTGGTTGGTTCATCCTGCATGTTTTGGCTCCTAGATTAGGCCCTTGAGATCTGTGTGCTCTTTTCTGTTCTCTTGCTTTGGTGTTAACAGTCAAAGCAATTTGCATTTCTGCAGTTGTTTCTCTGTTGCTCTGTGCCTGTTCTCTGTTCATTACCCTGTCATGCTCTGATAGTTCTTGACACAACTTGAACTTGAACAGAACTTGACAGAACTTGAATGGAACTCTTGAGGTTCCATTTATAAGCATGAGGTTTGTAATCTTTCCGGTTGCTTTCCCTCTCTGTATAACTGCCTGACTAGGTTTGTAAACATTGCTTGGCCACCTGCAATTCCCCCCTACCTTTCATCTAAGGTAAGGTTTTATCTTTTCTTTCAGGACCTGGGTGTGACCAAAGTAAGTCACATGAAGAGGATACTGCATGGAATCAAGGAGCTGAGCCGGAGTATTCCTGCCAGCGAGGTTTAACTTCTGTTTTTACAGCTTGTGTCTACCATTCCCCCTAGCTGCACAGCAGTCACCTCACAGAGCCGGCCGTGCTCACAACTGTCTCTACTGAACAGCCAAATTGTAGCTGTTCAGGGCTCATATCAACCAAGCATGGTGTTACCTTTTTTTGCTGTGGGGTAAGGCTGTATCCAGGCAAGAGGCCAATTATCTGCAGCCACGCAAAGACTCCCAGAAGAGAATTCACTTGCTCTTTGAAGAACTGTGTCATCCGACATGGGAGTTCTGGTTCCAAGTGACAGTGCAGTACTCCTGAGAACTACAACACAGCTACCTTTACTGGATAACTTCATCACAGTAGAATTATTTTAGGGCAACAGGGTATATTGGCCAGTCTTAGTTCAGGAGCATCCTGACAGTCTTTTCAGACCAAAAACTTTCCCCCTCATCTGTGTCGCACCTGTATCTTAAAACATTTATGTGGGACAAAGCTTGTCCTTGTATCTTACTATTCCCTTTTTAATGTGTCTGTAGTTGCATGCAATTTGCGTCAGAAATTCAAAGCCAGTACAGACCTCTTGCCGATGAAACCCCAGTGATTCTCACTCACTTATGCCTTGCAACAAACAATGCATGTGGTTCAAAAGCAGCTTGCACCATCTTGAGTAGTCTTCCCTGGACCTGGCTCTCCTCTTCCAGCCAGTGGCAACGGTACAACCTGTAGGTTTTCAGGCATCACAAACAATTGTTTGTGAACAATTCCTGGCAGTAAGAAAAGATAAAATTGCGGAGCGCCAGAAGATTACGGGAGATCAGCTGTGACATTCCACCGTCTGAATTCATCTTCAGGAGACCACATGAAAGGGAGAGGAATGCTAACTAACTGCTCGGGCTGTGGAGAAGTGTAGTGTAATGGAGTGAGATGGAACAATTTGTCTTAGGGGAGGGAGCGGCATGATTGGCAGTGTTCAGGAGTGTCTTCCTGCCCATTTTAGTGCTACCCTCGTGGTCACTAAACAGCAGAGCTCTTTCTTCTTACTTCAGCTTGTATTACAGAAGACTACTTCTGTCATAGAAAAAAAAGATGATTTTTCTGTAGTACCTGCAACCTTTTCCCCCCTTAGTTCGCTCTCTTGCTGCCTTGTTTCTTCACTCCAAGATGGATACCAAAAGAATAAGGGTGCTGAACTCCTCCTGGGTTGTACCCTGAGAGAGATACTGTGTGCTGTCAAACATCAGAGCTCCTGTAAGTGCACTGAGAGGAGGATTGTTACTGAGCAGATGGCATCACAATGAAAATGCCAGTATGTTGGTGAATTGGCTTTGGTACCAGCAGTGGAGCATGGAAAAATTAGTGCCTCTGAATCAGAGTTCCTAGATGCGCTTCATATTTCCATGGAACTGCCTGACCCCAGCTGAATGACTGCTAAAGCCTGAAGACCAGCATGCTTAGTTATACTGCCATGTTATCACTGCAAAGGGAATCTGGGGACATTCAGTTCTCTATAGCAGGAGAGACAGCAGAAATTTTTATTTACTTTGTCATTTTGTATGTATTTGCTTTTTTTTTATTATTACACAGTGGGACCTGTCTGGCTAAAGTTGCAAACAGAAAAATAGTCACAATACATAGTGGCATAAAATGTAATTCTTTGAGGACATCATTGTTCTTTTGATATTTTAAGGATTTTATTAAATTACATCAGCTCTCTGGTCTAAGAACACTCATGTGATCTCATGTACAGACTTGGCAGCTTAAAAAGGTTACGGGCTGATTTCATGAGGGCCAAACTCCATTGCATTCGTTAAGATTTCACCATGGACTATTCTATTTGTTTATAACTAGTTGTCATTCATCCGTGTCTCCTCTCAGCCTAGTGGGTATCAGGGCTTGCTTATGAGAAATCAACACAAGACTAAACATGCTTGATCCAGCTAGCAAAATTCCTGCTATAAATACTGTGGGGACTGAGCAAGAAATGTGTTCAGCTCTCCCCAGCATTTGTTTCTTCCTGTCTATACATTGGCAGTTGCCTTAATAGCCATACTTTTTCTCTGTCAGTACAGGCCCATTCACTGCACTGAATTCCTGAGGTACCAGATAAGTAAGAGATGTAGCCATACTGTAATTGCCCACTTGCCTTGTTAAGGCACAGATCAGAGTCTGCATGAGAATGAGGAGAAACATACACTAAGCATACCTGGTGACAGTAAGTTTGCACCCCATTGCCTAACCCCAGCAGCATGCATGGTTAGGACATTTGTGTGCCTGCCCAGGAGAGCACAGGGCAGGTGATAGCAATGGAGAAGCGGTGAGATCTCTGTGTGTTCCTCTATGT
Organism: Melopsittacus undulatus; assembly: GCF_012275295.1. Classification (NCBI taxonomy): domain Eukaryota; kingdom Metazoa; phylum Chordata; class Aves; order Psittaciformes; family Psittaculidae; genus Melopsittacus; species Melopsittacus undulatus. The sequence goes on from NC_047530.1 coordinate 57,911,658, forward strand.
GGTAAAGAAGCTGTTCTTACTGTCAACTTTCTCCAGGCAACCTCATGGTTAAAGATACATAAGGAATATGCGGTTGCCTCGTATAATTCCTGAGGGATTCAGTTCCTGCCTTGGTAGAAGCAGCTTCTCTCTGCTCAGAGTAATAGGGGAATCCAAAGACATTTTATATTCAGTCATGTTCCTTAATTCATGTCATATCTGGTTGAGGCCTGATGGCCATTTGCCATCGCTATGAGTGATGAGTGTTTATGGGTTCAGATCTTATTTGCGTACAACACCACATTTTATCAAAGGGCTCATAGCCAATATATTCCTGTCTGTTGTTTACCAGTGTGGGGAGGGAGTTCTGCCTTCTTTTAAAAGAAATGGGTTTAAAAGAAAATGGGGTTTGCATTTAACCTAAGTGCCTTTCCATATTTATTAAGGTTTATAACAAACAAAACTGTCGTAACTCTGTGTGTCTTGGAGTAATGCAGATCCTGTTGCAGAATTTTTGTGGTTAGATGAGGAGAGTTTGTCTCAAACCATCAGTGAGAGCTAGCTGCAAAGTAGGGAACTAGGCTGAACTGGCTACATTATTCTAAGGTCCTCTTATGGCAAATGGTAATTTTCTGTGGTGGAAACTCAGGAAAGAAATAGGACAGTAAAAAATCTGTTCCTTTGACAAAAAGGAGACTCTCCTACAGTCCTTCGGGTAAAACCACCAACATTCCCGGACTGGCACTGAAGGCCTCAGCAGAGATGGAGGCTCCTGGGTGCACTCCCTCCCGACCTCAGGGGTTTAGGGGGCCCACTTACTTCGATGCTTTCCGACGCTTTAGGCTTGGCTTTGGGTTAGTTAATTGCAAAGCAGCCTGTGGCTGTGAAGTCCGCCTGCTCTACACATGGACAAAGATTTCAACAGTGCTGCACACAGACAGCAAGGTAGTGCAACCTTTACAAATAGTGTGTGCTGGTGACTCCGAGCACCATCTCTCCGTGCTTCTATGGCGGTTGTGCAGCACTGTGTAAACGTTTGTACAAGTGCAGATTAGGTCAGGATTTGATTTCACAGGACAGGCTTCTTTGCAATGAAGTTTTAGTATGAAAATTTAGATTTGGCTTCAATGTGCAGTGTTTTTTATTTCAGAGGTTACATGTGTAGTGATGGTTCCAAGCACCATCTCTGAGTGCAGGCAATTCGGTTGTGGACCTGAGTTCTGACGTTGATGCTAGGGTGCATCTGGCAGCAGACCCCTTTTCCAGCAGAAATTCGATTCCGAGGCTCATGTAGGTGTAAAAGTTAGTTGTGACAGAAACGGCAGTGCCACTTTTTGCAAGTAGTGTGTGCTGATGTTTCCCCAGCACCATCTCTCCCTGCTGCTAAGTCTGCGTGCGGCAGTGTAAAATGTTTGTACATATGTTGGTCATGCTACCAGTCCTTGCCCTTCCTTTGGTTTGAGGCTGTGGTACTGCTTGCCCTCCTATTCTGGCACTGAGCGCTGATGGTGTCCCTCATCTTCTCTCACTGTCTTCTGGGATTCTGGGTACTCAATGCACTCCTGCTTTTCCATGTCTGACAGTTCACCTCTGGGGAACGGAGGAGGTTGCGGCCTGGCTTGAGCATCTCAGTCTTTGTGAGTATAAGGATATCTTCATCCGGCATGACGTCCGGGGGCTCTGAGCTCCTGCACCTCGAACGGAGGGACCTTAAGGTACATTCATGATTGGCTCATGAGAAATAGCCAGCTGTATCTGCATGACCTTCTGTCCTGAATGTGCTTGGAAGTGGTCTGCCCGTGTTCATTCCGGGTTTCATTCGTTTTGTTTCTCACCATATCAGGTCAGCTGATTTTTAATAGCAGGGAGGTAGAAACTTGAGGGACAAGACGTCAAATCCTGTCACACCTTCCTGAAGATGTAATACAGCTGCAGCACACAGTCTGTAGATAGTATTCCTTGGAGTCTCTGATTTTAATGATGGACCGGAAAATTTTCAACTTTGCTACTGTGCCATCTTTGCAGAACATGTTGTTGATTGGGAAAATTTGGTTCTTGTGGTGTAGTGACTGGCCAAACAGATCATCACACTTCTTTGTGACAAGAACAGAAAACAATCGTGATTTTTGATGGGGCTGCTAGATGGAGAGAATCTTTTAAATAGTGCTCAGTAACTACAGTGTGCCAGTTTTCATCTCTGCACCAGGAGATGCTTTCTCTACAGAGAAATTTGAAAGTGGTGGTTCTTTGTGTGTGCAAGAGACTTATGTCACCAGTCTGGTGACTTGCATATTGCAGAAAAATACTTTGTTATAAAGTAGTGCATGGCATTTGCTGAATGCCCGTTGGATCTTCATTTGTGATTTTAACCATCTTCCCCTTCTGAGGTTTGCTGTAGCAAATCTGTGTAGTTGATTTCCTCTGCATGGCCAGCCAGCTACAGCTTGTGTTTTGCTGCATGGTGCCCAAGTCTTCACATGTTTATTTGACGTGACTGGTTGGGTTCATCCTGCATGTTTTGGCTCTAGATTAGGCCCTTGAGATCTGTGTGCTCTTTTCTGTTCTCTTGCTTTGGTGTTAACAGTCAAAGCAATTTGCATTTCTGCAGTTGTTTCTCTGTTGCTCTGTGCCTGTTCTCTGTTCATTACCCTGTCATGCTCTGATAGTTCTTGACACAACTTGAACTTGAACAGAACTTGACAGAAACTTGAATGGAACTCTTGAGGTTCCATTTATAAGCATGAGGTTTGTAATCTTTCCGGTTGCTTTCCCTCTCTGTATAACTGCCTGACTAGGTTTGTAAACATTGCTTGGCCACCTGCAATTCCCCCCTACCTTTCATCTAAGGTAAGGTTTTATCTTTTCTTTCAGGACCTGGGTGTGACCAAAGTAAGTCACATGAAGAGGATACTGCATGGAATCAAGGAGCTGAGCCGGAGTATTCCTGCCAGCGAGGTTTAACTTCTGTTTTTACAGCTTGTGTCTACCATTCCCCCTAGCTGCACAGCAGTCACCTCACAGAGCCGGCGTGCTCACAACTGTCTCTACTGAACAGCCAAATTGTAGCTGTTCAGGGCTCATATCAACCAAGCATGGTGTTACCTTTTTTTGCTGTGGGGTAAGGCTGTATCCAGGCAAGAGGCCAATTATCTGCAGCCACGCAAAGACTCCCAGAAAGAGAATTCACTTGCTCTTTGAAGAACTGTGTCATCCGACATGGAAGTTCTGGTTCCAAGTGACAGTGCAGTACTTCCTGAGAACTACAACACAGCTACCTTTACTGGATAACTTCATCACAGTAGAATTATTTAGGGCAAAGGGTATATTGGCCAGTCTTAGTTCAGGAGCATCTGACAGTCTTTTCAGACCAAAAACTTTCCCCTCATCTGTGTCGCACCTGTATCTTAAAACATTTATGTGGGACAAAGCTTGTCCTTGTATCTTACTATTCCCTTTTTAATGTGTCTGTAGTTGCCATGCAATTTGCGTCAGAAATTCAAAGCCAGGTACAGACCTCTTGCCGATGGAAACCCAGTGATTCTCACTCACTTATGCCTTGCAACAAACAATGCAGTGGTTCAAAAGCAGCTTGCACCATCTTGAGTAGTCTTCCCTGGACCTGCTCTCCTCTTCCAGCCAGTGGCAACGGTACAACCTGTAGGTTTTCAGGCATCACAAACAATTGTTTGTGAACAATTCCTGGCAGTAAGAAAAGATAAAATTGCGGAGCGCCAGAAGATTACGGGAGATCAGCTGTGACATTCCACCGTCTGAATTCATCTTCAGGAGACCACATGAAAGGGAGAGGAATGCTAACTAACTGCTCGGGCTGTGGAGAAGTGTAGTGTAATGGAGTGAGATGGAACAATTTGTCTTAGGGGAGGGAGCGGCATGATTGGCAGTGTTCAGGAGTGTCTTCCTGCCCATTTAGTGCTACCCTCGTGGTCATAAACAGCAGAGCTCTTTCTTTACTTCAGCTTGTATTACAGAAGACTACTTCTGTCATAGAAAAAAAAGATGATTTTTCTGTAGTACCTGCACCTTTCCCCCTTAGTTCGCTCTCCTTGCTGCCTTGTTTCTTCACTCCAAGATGGATACCAAAAGATAAGGGTGCTGAACTCCTCCTGGGTTGTACCCTGAGAGAGATACTGTGTGCTGTCAAACATCAGAGCTCCTGTAAGTGCACTGAGAGGAGGATTGTTACTGAGCAGATGAGCATCACAATGAAAATGCCAGTATGTTGGTGAATTGGCTTTGGTACCAGCAGTGGAGCATGGAAAAATTAGTGCCTCTGAATCAGAGTTCCTAGATGCGCTTCATATTTCCATGGAACTGCCTGACCCCAGCTGAATGACTGCTAAAGCCTGAAGACCAGCATGCTTAGTTATACTGCCATGTTTATCACTGCAAAGGGAATCTGGGGACATTCAGTTCTCTATAGCAGGAGAGACAGCAGAAATTTTTATTTACTTTGTCATTTTGTATGTATTTGCTTTTTTTTTATTATTACACAGTGGGACCTGTCTGGCTAAAGTTGCAAACAGAAAATTAGTCACATACATAGTGGCATAAAATGTAATTCTTTGAGGACATCATTGTTCTTTTGATATTTTTAAGGATTTTATTTAAATTACATCAGCTTCTCTGGTCTAAGAACACTCATGTGATCTCATGTAAAGACTTGGCAGCTTAAAAGGTTAACGGGCTGATTTCATGAGGGCCAAACTCCATTGCATTCGTTAAGATTTCACCATGGACTATTCTATTTGTTTTATAACTAGTTGTCATTCATCCGTGTCTCCTCTCAGCCTAGTGGGTATCAGGGCTTGCTTATGAGAAATCAACACAAGACTAAACATGCTTGATCCAGCTAGCAAAATGTCCTGCTATAAATACTGTGGGGACTGAGCAAGAAATGTGTTCAGCTCTCCCCAGCATTTGTTTCTCCTGTCTATACATTGGCAGTTGCCTTAATAGCCATACTTTTTTCTCTGTCAGTACAGGCCCATTCACTGCACTGAATTCCTGAGGTACCAGATAAGTAAGAGATGTAGCCATACTGTAATTGCCCACTTGCTTGTTAAGGCACAGATCAGAGTCTGCATGAGAATGAGGAGAAACATACACTAAGCATACCTGGTGAACAGTAAGTTGCACCCCATTGCCTAACCCCAGCAGCATGCATGGTTAGGACATTTGTGTGCTGCCCAGGAGAGCACAGGGCAGGTGATAGCAATGGAGAAGCGGTGAGATCTCTGTGTGTTCCTCTATTGGTAAAGAAGCTGTTCTTACTGTCAACTTTCTCCAGGCAACCTCATGGTTAAAGATACATAAGGAATATGCGGTTGCCTCGTATAATTCCTGAGGGATTCAGTTTCCTGCCTTGGTAGAAGCAGCTTCTCTCTGCTCAGGAGTAATAGGGAATCCAAAGACATTTTATATTCAGTCATGTTCCTTAATTCATGTCATATCTGGTTGAGGCCTGATGGCCATTTGCCATCGCTATGAGTGATGATGTGTTTATGGGTTCAGATCTTATTTGCGTACACACACATTTTATCAAAGGGCTCATAGCCAATATATTCCTGTCTGTTGGTTTACCAGTGTGGGGAGGGAGTTCCGCCTTCTTTTAAAAGAAATGGGGTTTAAAAGAAAATGGGGTTTGCATTTAACCTAAGTGCCTTTCCATATTTATTAAGGTTTATAACAAACAAAACTGTCGTAACTCTGTGTGTCTTGAGTAATGCAGATTCCTGTTGCAGAATTTTTTGTGGTTAGATGAGGAGAGTTTGTCTCAACCATCAGTGAGAGCTAGCTGCAAAGTAGGGAACTAGGCTGAACTGGCTACATTATTCTAAGGTCCTCTTATGGCAAATGGTAATTTTCTGTGGTGGAAACTCAGGAAAGAAATAGGACAGTAAAAAATCTGTTCCTTTGACAAAAAGGAGACTCTCCTACAGTCTCGGGTAAAACACCAACATTCCCGGGACTGGCACTGAAGGCCTCAGCAGAGATGGAGGCTCCTGGGTGCACTCCTCCCGACCTCAGGGGTTTAGGGGGCCCACTTACTTTCCGATGCTTTCCGACGCTTTAGGCTTGGCTTTGGGTTAGTTAATTGCAAAGCAGCCTGTGCTGTGAAGTCCGGCCTGCTCTACACATGGACAAAGATTTCAACAGTGCTGCACACAGACAGCAAAGGTAGTGCAACCTTTACAAATAGTGTGTGCTGGTGACTCCGAGCACCATCTCTCCGTGCTTCTATGGCGGTTGTGCAGCACTGTGTAAACGTTTGTACAAGTGCAGATTAGGTCAGGATTTGATTTCACAGGACAGGCTTCTTTGCAATGAAGTTTTAGTATGAAAATTTAGATTTGGCTTCAAGTGCAGTGTTTTTATTTCAGAGGTTACATGTGTAGTGATGGTTCCAAGCACCATCTCTGAGTGCAGGCAATTCGGTTGTGGACCTGAGTTCTGACGTTGATGCTAGGGTGCATCTTGGCAGCAGACCCCTTTTCCAGCAGAAATTCGATTCCGAGGCTCATGTAGGTGTAAAAGTTAGTTGTGACAGAAACGGCAGTGCCACTTTTTGCAAGTAGTGTGTGCTGATGTTTCCCAGCACCATCTCTCCCTGCTGCTAAGTCTGCGTGCGGCAGTGTAAAATGTTTGTACATATGTTGGTCATGCTACCAGTCCTTGCCCTTCCTTTGGTTTGAGGCTGTGGTACTGCTTGCCCTCCTATTCTGGCACTGAGCGCTGATGGTGTCCTCATCTCTCACTGTCTTCTGGGATTCTGGGTACTCAATGCACTCCTGCTTTTCCATGTCTGACAGTTCACCTCTGGGGAACGGAGGAGGTTGCGGCCTGGCTTGAGCATCTCAGTCTTTGTGAGTATAAGGATATCTTCATCCGGCATGACGTCCGGGGCTCTGAGCTCCTGCACCTCGAACGGAGGGACCTTAAGGTACATTCATGATTGGCTCATGAGAAATAGCCAGCTGTATCTGCATGACCTTCTGTCCTGAATGTGCTTGGAAGTGGTCTGCCCGTTGTTCATTCCGGGTTCATTCGTTTTGTTTCTCACCATATCAGGTCAGCTGATTTTTAATAGCAGGGAGGTAGAACTTGAGGGACAAGACGTCAAATCCTGTCACACCTTCCTGAAGATGTAATACAGTGCAGCACACAGTCTGTAGATAGTATTCCTTGGAGTCTCTGATTTTAATGATGGACCGGAAAATTTCAACTTTGCTACTGTGCCATCTTTGCAGAACATGTTGTGATTGGGAAAATTTGGTTCTTGTGGTGTAGTGACTGGCCAAACAGATCATCACACTTCTTTGTGACAAGAACAGAAAACAATCGTGATTTTTGATGGGGCTGCTAGATGGAGAGAATCTTTTTAAATAGTGCTCAGTAACTACAGTGTGCCAGTTTTCATCTCTGCACCAGGAGATGCTTTCTCTACAGAGAAAATTTGAAAGTGGTGGTTCTTTGTGTGTGCAAGAGACTTATGTCACCAGTCTGGTGACTTGCATATTGCAGAAAAATACTTTGTTATAAAGTAGTGCATGGCATTTGCTGAATGCCCGTTGGATCTTCATTTGTGATTTTAACCATCTTCCCCTTCTGAGGTTTGCTGTAGCAAATCTGTGTAGTTGATTTCCTCTGCATGCCAGCCAGCTACAGCTTGTGTTTTGCTGCATGGTGCCCAAGTCTTCACATGTTTATTTGACGTGACTGGTTGGTTCATCCTGCATGTTTTGGCTCCTAGATTAGGCCCTTGAGATCTGTGTGCTCTTTTCTGTTCTCTTGCTTTGGTGTTAACAGTCAAAGCAATTTGCATTTCTGCAGTTGTTTCTCTGTTGCTCTGTGCCTGTTCTCTGTTCATTACCCTGTCATGCTCTGATAGTTCTTGACACAACTTGAACTTGAACAGAACTTGACAGAACTTGAATGGAACTCTTGAGGTTCCATTTATAAGCATGAGGTTTGTAATCTTTCCGGTTGCTTTCCCTCTCTGTATAACTGCCTGACTAGGTTTGTAAACATTGCTTGGCCACCTGCAATTCCCCCCTACCTTTCATCTAAGGTAAGGTTTTCTCTTTTCTTTCAGGACCTGGGTGTGACCAAAGTAAGTCACATGAAGAGGATACTGCATGGAATCAAGGAGCTGAGCCGGAGTATTCCTGCCAGCGAGGTTTAACTTCTGTTTTTACAGCTTGTGTCTACCATTCCCCCTAGCTGCACAGCAGTCACCTCACAGAGCCGGCGTGCTCACAACTGTCTCTACTGAACAGCCAAATTGTAGCTGTTCAGGGCTCATATCAACCAAGCATGGTGTTACCTTTTTTTGCTGTGGGGTAAGGCTGTATCCAGGCAAGAGGCCAATTATCTGCAGCCACGCAAAGACTCCCAGAAGAGAATTCACTTGCTCTTTGAAGAACTGTGTCATCCGACATGGGAAGTTCTGGTTCCAAGTGACAGTGCAGTACTCCTGAGAACTACAACACAGCTACCTTTACTGGATAACTTCATCACAGTAGAATTATTTAGGGCAAAGGGTATATTGGCCAGTCTTAGTTCAGGAGCATCTGACAGTCTTTTCAGACCAAAAACTTTCCCCTCATCTGTGTCGCACCTGTATCTTAAAACATTTATGTGGGACAAAGCTTGTCCTTGTATCTTACTATTCCCTTTTTAATGTGTCTGTAGTTGCATGCAATTTGCGTCAGAAATTCAAAGCCAGTACAGACCTCTTGCCGATGAAACCCAGTGATTCTCACTCACTTATGCCTTGCAACAAACAATGCATGTGGTTCAAAAGCAGCTTGCACCATCTTGAGTAGTCTTCCCTGGACCTGGCTCTCCTCTTCCAGCCAGTGGCAACGGTACAACCTGTAGGTTTTCAGGCATCACAAACAATTGTTTGTGAACAATTCCTGGCAGTAAGAAAAGATAAAATTGCGGAGCGCCAGAAGATTACGGGAGATCAGCTGTGACATTCCACCGTCTGAATTCATCTTCAGGAGACCACATGAAAGGGAGAGGAATGCTAACTAACTGCTCGGGCTGTGGAGAAGTGTAGTGTAATGGAGTGAGATGGAACAATTTGTCTTAGGGGAGGGAGCGGCATGATTGGCAGTGTTCAGGAGTGTCTTCCTGCCCATTTAGTGCTACCCTCGTGGTCATAAACAGCAGAGCTCTTTCTTTACTTCAGCTTGTATTACAGAAGACTACTTCTGTCATAGAAAAAAAAGATGATTTTTCTGTAGTACCTGCACCTTTCCCCCCTTAGTTCGCTCTCTTGCTGCCTTGTTCTTCACTCCAAGATGGATACCAAAAGATAAGGGTGCTGAACTCCTCCTGGGTTGTACCCTGAGAGAGATACTGTGTGCTGTCAAACATCAGAGCTCCTGTAAGTGCACTGAGAGGAGGATTGTTACTGAGCAGATGAGCATCACAATGAAAATGCCAGTATGTTGGTGAATTGGCTTTGGTACCAGCAGTGGAGCATGGAAAAATTAGTGCCTCTGAATCAGAGTTCCTAGATGCGCTTCATATTTCCATGGAACTGCCTGACCCCAGCTGAATGACTGCTAAAGCCTGAAGACCAGCATGCTTAGTTATACTGCCATGTTTATCACTGCAAAGGGAATCTGGGGACATTCAGTTCTCTATAGCAGGAGAGACAGCAGAAATTTTTATTTACTTTGTCATTTTGTATGTATTTGCTTTTTTTTTATTATTACACAGTGGGACCTGTCTGGCTAAAGTTGCAAACAGAAAAATAGTCACATACATAGTGGCATAAAATGTAATTCCTTGAGGACATCATTGTTCTTTTGATATTTTTAAGGATTTTATTTAAATTACATCAGCTCTCTGGTCTAAGAACACTCATGTGATCTCATGTAAAGACTTGGCAGCTTAAAAAGGTTACGGGCTGATTTCATGAGGGCCAAACTCCATTGCATTCGTTAAGATTTCACCATGGACTATTCTATTTGTTTATAAATAGTTGTCATTCATCCGTGTCTCCTCTCAGCCTAGTGGGTATCAGGGCTTGCTTATGAGAAATCAACACAAGACTAAACATGCTTGATCCAGCTAGCAAAATTCCTGCTATAAATACTGTGGGGACTGAGCAAGAAATGTGTTCAGCTCTCCCCAGCATTTGTTTCTCCTGTCTATACATTGGCAGTTGCCTTAATAGCCATACTTTTTCTCTGTCAGTACAGGCCCATTCACTGCACTGAATTCCTGAGGTACCAGATAAGTAAGAGATGTAGCCATACTGTAATTGCCCACTTGCTTGTTAAGGCACAGATCAGAGTCTGCATGAGAATGAGGAGAAACATACACTAAGCATACCTGGTGACAGTAAGTTGCACCCCATTGCCTAACCCCAGCAGCATGCATGGTTAGGACATTTGTGTGCCTGCCCAGGAGAGCACAGGGCAGGTGATAGCAATGGAGAAGCGGTGAGATCTCTGTGTGTTCCTCTATGTGGTAAAGAAGCTGTTCTTACTGTCAACTTTCTCCAGGCAACCTCATGGTTAAAGATACATAAGGAATATGCGGTTGCCTCGTATAATTCCTGAGGGATTCAGTTCCTGCCTTGGTAGAAGCAGCTTCTCTCTGCTCAGAGTAATAGGGGAATCCAAAGACATTTTATATTCAGTCATGTTCCTTAATTCATGTCATATCTGGTTGAGGCCTGATGGCCATTTGCCATCGCTATGAGTGATGATGTGTTTATGGGTTCAGATCTTATTTGCGTACACACACATTTTATCAAAGGGCTCATAGCCAATATATTCCTGTCTGTTGTTTACCAGTGTGGGGAGGGAGTTCTGCCTTCTTTTAAAGAAATGGGGTTTAAAAGAAAATGGGGTTTGCATTTAACCTAAGTGCCTTTCCATATTTATTAAGGTTTATAACAAACAAAACTGTCGTAACTCTGTGTGTCTTGGAGTAATGCAGATTCCTGTTGCAGAATTTTTGTGGTTAGATGAGGAGAGTTTGTCTCAACCATCAGTGAGAGCTAGCTGCAAAGTAGGGAACTAGGCTGAACTGGCTACATTATTCTAAGGTCCTCTTATGGCAAATGGTAATTTTCTGTGGTGGAAACTCAGGAAAGAAATAGGACAGTAAAAAATCTGTTCCTTTGACAAAAAGGAGACTCTCCTACAGTCTCGGGTAAAACACCAACATTCCCGGGACTGGCACTGAAGGCCTCAGCAGAGATGGAGGCTCCTGGGTGCACTCCTCCCGACCTCAGGGGTTTAGGGGGCCCACTTACTTTCCGATGCTTTCCGACGCTTTAGGCTTGGCTTTGGGTTAGTTAATTGCAAAGCAGCCTGTGCTGTGAAGTCCGGCCTGCTCTACACATGGACAAAGATTTCAACAGTGCTGCACACAGACAGCAAAGGTAGTGCAACCTTTACAAATAGTGTGTGCTGGTGACTCCGAGCACCATCTCTCCGTGCTTCTATGGCGGTTGTGCAGCACTGTGTAAACGTTTGTACAAGTGCAGATTAGGTCAGGATTTGATTTCACAGGACAGGCTTCTTTGCAATGAAGTTTTAGTATGAAAATTTAGATTTGGCTTCAAGTGCAGTGTTTTTATTTCAGAGGTTACATGTGTAGTGATGGTTCCAAGCACCATCTCTGAGTGCAGGCAATTCGGTTGTGGACCTGAGTTCTGACGTTGATGCTAGGGTGCATCTTGGCAGCAGACCCCTTTTCCAGCAGAAATTCGATTCCGAGGCTCATGTAGGTGTAAAAGTTAGTTGTGACAGAAACGGCAGTGCCACTTTTTGCAAGTAGTGTGTGCTGATGTTTCCCAGCACCATCTCTCCCTGCTGCTAAGTCTGCGTGCGGCAGTGTAAAATGTTTGTACATATGTTGGTCATGCTACCAGTCCTTGCCTTCCTTTGGTTTGAGGCTGTGGTACTGCTTGCCCTCCTATTCTGGCACTGAGCGCTGATGGTGTCCTCATCTCTCACTGTCTTCTGGGATTCTGGGTACTCAATGCACTCCTGCTTTTCCATGTCTGACAGTTCACCTCTCACACAACGGAGGAGGTTGCGGCCTGGCTTGAGCATCTCAGTCTTTGTGAGTATAAGGATATCTTCATCCGGCATGACGTCCGGGGCTCTGAGCTCCTGCACCTCGAACGGAGGGACCTTAAGGTACATTCATGATTGGCTCATGAGAAATAGCCAGCTGTATCTGCATGACCTTCTGTCCTGAATGTGCTTGGAAGTGGTCTGCCCGTTGTTCATTCCGGGTTCATTCGTTTTGTTTTCTCACCATATCAGGTCAGCTGATTTTTAATAGCAGGGAGGTAGAACTTGAGGGACAAGACGTCAAATCCTGTCACACCTTCCTGAAGATGTAATACAGTGCAGCACACAGTCTGTAGATAGTATTCCTTGGAGTCTCTGATTTTAATGATGGACCGGAAAATTTCAACTTTGCTACTGTGCCATCTTTGCAGAACATGTTGTGATTGGGAAAATTTGGTTCTTGTGGTGTAGTGACTGGCCAAACAGATCATCACACTTCTTTGTGACAAGAACAGAAAACAATCGTGATTTTTGATGGGGCTGCTAGATGGAGAGAATCTTTTTAAATAGTGCTCAGTAACTACAGTGTGCCAGTTTTCATCTCTGCACCAGGAGATGCTTTCTCTACAGAGAAAATTTGAAAGTGGTGGTTCTTTGTGTGTGCAAGAGACTTATGTCACCAGTCTGGTGACTTGCATATTGCAGAAAAATACTTTGTTATAAAGTAGTGCATGGCATTTGCTGAATGCCCGTTGGATCTTCATTTGTGATTTTAACCATCTTCCCCTTCTGAGGTTTGCTGTAGCAAATCTGTGTAGTTGATTTCCTCTGCATGCCAGCCAGCTACAGCTTGTGTTTTGCTGCATGGTGCCCAAGTCTTCACATGTTTATTTGACGTGACTGGTTGGTTCATCCTGCATGTTTTGGCTCCTAGATTAGGCCCTTGAGATCTGTGTGCTCTTTTCTGTTCTCTTGCTTTGGTGTTAACAGTCAAAGCAATTTGCATTTCTGCAGTTGTTTCTCTGTTGCTCTGTGCCTGTTCTCTGTTCATTACCCTGTCATGCTCTGATAGTTCTTGACACAACTTGAACTTGAACAGAACTTGACAGAACTTGAATGGAACTCTTGAGGTTCCATTTATAAGCATGAGGTTTGTAATCTTTCCGGTTGCTTTCCCTCTCTGTATAACTGCCTGACTAGGTTTGTAAACATTGCTTGGCCACCTGCAATTCCCCCCTACCTTTCATCTAAGGTAAGGTTTTCTCTTTTCTTTCAGGACCTGGGTGTGACCAAAGTAAGTCACATGAAGAGGATACTGCATGGAATCAAGGAGCTGAGCCGGAGTATTCCTGCCAGCGAGGTTTAACTTCTGTTTTTACAGCTTGTGTCTACCATTCCCCCTAGCTGCACAGCAGTCACCTCACAGAGCCGGCGTGCTCACAACTGTCTCTACTGAACAGCCAAATTGTAGCTGTTCAGGGCTCATATCAACCAAGCATGGTGTTACCTTTTTTTGCTGTGGGGTAAGGCTGTATCCAGGCAAGAGGCCAATTATCTGCAGCCACGCAAAGACTCCCAGAAGAGAATTCACTTGCTCTTTGAAGAACTGTGTCATCCGACATGGGAAGTTCTGGTTCCAAGTGACAGTGCAGTACTCCTGAGAACTACAACACAGCTACCTTTACTGGATAACTTCATCACAGTAGAATTATTTAGGGCAAAGGGTATATTGGCCAGTCTTAGTTCAGGAGCATCTGACAGTCTTTTCAGACCAAAAACTTTCCCCTCATCTGTGTCGCACCTGTATCTTAAAACATTTATGTGGGACAAAGCTTGTCCTTGTATCTTACTATTCCCTTTTTAATGTGTCTGTAGTTGCATGCAATTTGCGTCAGAAATTCAAAGCCAGTACAGACCTCTTGCCGATGAAACCCAGTGATTCTCACTCACTTATGCCTTGCAACAAACAATGCATGTGGTTCAAAAGCAGCTTGCACCATCTTGAGTAGTCTTCCCTGGACCTGGCTCTCCTCTTCCAGCCAGTGGCAACGGTACAACCTGTAGGTTTTCAGGCATCACAAACAATTGTTTGTGAACAATTCCTGGCAGTAAGAAAAGATAAAATTGCGGAGAGCCAGAAGATTACGGGAGATCAGCTGTGACATTCCACCGTCTGAATTCATCTTCAGGAGACCACATGAAAGGGAGAGGAATGCTAACTAACTGCTCGGGCTGTGGAGAAGTGTAGTGTAATGGAGTGAGATGGAACAATTTGTCTTAGGGGAGGGAGCGGCATGATTGGCAGTGTTCAGGAGTGTCTTCCTGCCCATTTAGTGCTACCCTCGTGGTCATAAACAGCAGAGCTCTTTCTTTACTTCAGCTTGTATTACAGAAGACTACTTCTGTCATAGAAAAAAAGATGATTTTTCTGTAGTACCTGCACCTTTCCCCCTTAGTTCGCTCTCTTGCTGCCTTGTTTCTTCACTCCAAGATGGATACCAAAAGATAAGGGTGCTGAACTCCTCCTGGGTTGTACCCTGAGAGAGATACTGTGTGCTGTCAAACATCAGAGCTCCTGTAAGTGCACTGAGAGGAGGATTGTTACTGAGCAGATGAGCATCACAATGAAAATGCCAGTATGTTGGTGAATTGGCTTTGGTACCAGCAGTGGAGCATGGAAAAATTAGTGCCTCTGAATCAGAGTTCCTAGATGCGCTTCATATTTCCATGGAACTGCCTGACCCCAGCTGAATGACTGCTAAAGCCTGAAGACCAGCATGCTTAGTTATACTGCCATGTTTATCACTGCAAAGGGAATCTGGGGACATTCAGTTCTCTATAGCAGGAGAGACAGCAGAAATTTTTATTTACTTTGTCATTTTGTATGTATTTGCTTTTTTTTTATTATTACACAGTGGGACCTGTCTGGCTAAAGTTGCAAACAGAAAAATAGTCACATACATAGTGGCATAAAATGTAATTCTTTGAGGACATCATTGTTCTTTTGATATTTTTAAGGATTTTATTTAAATTACATCAGCTCTCTGGTCTAAGAACACTCATGTGATCTCATGTAAAGACTTGGCAGCTTAAAAAGGTTACGGGCTGATTTCATGAGGGCCAAACTCCATTGCATTCGTTAAGATTTCACCATGGACTATTCTATTTGTTTATAACTAGTTGTCATTCATCCGTGTCTCCTCTCAGCCTAGTGGGTATCAGGGCTTGCTTATGAGAAATCAACACAAGACTAAACATGCTTGATCCAGCTAGCAAAATTCCTGCTATAAATACTGTGGGGACTGAGCAAGAAATGTGTTCAGCTCTCCCCAGCATTTGTTTCTCCTGTCTATACATTGGCAGTTGCCTTAATAGCCATACTTTTTCTCTGTCAGTACAGGCCCATTCACTGCACTGAATTCCTGAGGTACCAGATAAGTAAGAGATGTAGCCATACTGTAATTGCCCACTTGCTTGTTAAGGCACAGATCAGAGTCTGCATGAGAATGAGGAGAAACATACACTAAGCATACCTGGTGACAGTAAGTTGCACCCCATTGCCTAACCCCAGCAGCATGCATGGTTAGGACATTTGTGTGCCTGCCCAGGAGAGCACAGGGCAGGTGATAGCAATGGAGAAGCGGTGAGATCTCTGTGTGTCCCTCTATGTGGTAAAGAAGCTGTTCTTACTGTCAACTTTCTCCAGGCAACCTCATGGTTAAAGATACATAAGGAATATGCGGTTGCCTCGTATAATTCCTGAGGGATTCAGTTCCTGCCTTGGTAGAAGCAGCTTCTCTCTGCTCAGAGTAATAGGGGAATCCAAAGACATTTTATATTCAGTCATGTTCCTTAATTCATGTCATATCTGGTTGAGGCCTGATGGCCATTTGCCATCGCTATGAGTGATGATGTGTTTATGGGTTCAGATCTTATTTGCGTACACACACATTTTATCAAAGGGCTCATAGCCAATATATTCCTGTCTGTTGTTTACCAGTGTGGGGAGGGAGTTCTGCCTTCTTTTAAAAGAAATGGGGTTTAAAAGAAAATGGGGTTTGCATTTAACCTAAGTGCCTTTCCATATTTATTAAGGTTTATAACAAACAAAACTGTCGTAACTCTGTGTGTCTTGGAGTAATGCAGATTCCTGTTGCAGAATTTTTGTGGTTAGATGAGGAGAGTTTGTCTCAACCATCAGTGAGAGCTAGCTGCAAAGTAGGGAACTAGGCTGAACTGGCTACATTATTCTAAGGTCCTCTTATGGCAAATGGTAATTTTCTGTGGTGGAAACTCAGGAAAGAAATAGGACAGTAAAAAATCTGTTCCTTTGACAAAAAGGAGACTCTCCTACAGTCTCGGGTAAAACACCAACATTCCCGGGACTGGCACTGAAGGCCTCAGCAGAGATGGAGGCTCCTGGGTGCACTCCTCCCGACCTCAGGGGTTTAGGGGGCCCACTTACTTTCCGATGCTTTCCGACGCTTTAGGCTTGGCTTTGGGTTAGTTAATTGCAAAGCAGCCTGTGCTGTGAAGTCCGGCCTGCTCTACACATGGACAAAGATTTCAACAGTGCTGCACACAGACAGCAAAGGTAGTGCAACCTTTACAAATAGTGTGTGCTGGTGACTCCGAGCACCATCTCTCCGTGCTTCTATGGCGGTTGTGCAGCACTGTGTAAACGTTTGTACAAGTGCAGATTAGGTCAGGATTTGATTTCACAGGACAGGCTTCTTTGCAATGAAGTTTTAGTATGAAAATTTAGATTTGGCTTCAAGTGCAGTGTTTTTTATTTCAGAGGTTACATGTGTAGTGATGGTTCCAAGCACCATCTCTGAGTGCAGGCAATTCGGTTGTGGACCTGAGTTCTGACGTTGATGCTAGGGTGCATCTTGGCAGCAGACCCCTTTTCCAGCAGAAATTCGATTCCGAGGCTCATGTAGGTGTAAAAGTTAGTTGTGACAGAAACGGCAGTGCCACTTTTTGCAAGTAGTGTGTGCTGATGTTTCCCAGCACCATCTCTCCCTGCTGCTAAGTCTGCGTGCGGCAGTGTAAAATGTTTGTACATATGTTGGTCATGCTACCAGTCCTTGCCCTTCCTTTGGTTTGAGGCTGTGGTTACTGCTTGCCCTCCTATTCTGGCACTGAGCGCTGATGGTGTCCTCATCTCTCACTGTCTTCTGGGATTCTGGGTACTCAATGCACTCCTGCTTTTCCATGTCTGACAGTTCACCTCTGGGGAACGGAGGAGGTTGCGGCCTGGCTTGAGCATCTCAGTCTTTGTGAGTATAAGGATATCTTCATCCGGCATGACGTCCGGGGCTCTGAGCTCCTGCACCTCGAACGGAGGGACCTTAAGGTACATTCATGATTGGCTCATGAGAAATAGCCAGCTGTATCTGCATGACCTTCTGTCCTGAATGTGCTTGGAAGTGGTCTGCCCGTTGTTCATTCCGGGTTCATTCGTTTTGTTTTCTCACCATATCAGGTCAGCTGATTTTTAATAGCAGGGAGGTAGAACTTGAGGGACAAGACGTCAAATCCTGTCACACCTTCCTGAAGATGTAATACAGTGCAGCACACAGTCTGTAGATAGTATTCCTTGGAGTCTCTGATTTTAATGATGGACCGGAAAATTTCAACTTTGCTACTGTGCCATCTTTGCAGAACATGTTGTGATTGGGAAAATTTGGTTCTTGTGGTGTAGTGACTGGCCAAACAGATCATCACACTTCTTTGTGACAAGAACAGAAAACAATCGTGATTTTTGATGGGGCTGCTAGATGGAGAGAATCTTTTTAAATAGTGCTCAGTAACTACAGTGTGCCAGTTTTCATCTCTGCACCAGGAGATGCTTTCTCTACAGAGAAAATTTGAAAGTGGTGGTTCTTTGTGTGTGCAAGAGACTTATGTCACCAGTCTGGTGACTTGCATATTGCAGAAAAATACTTTGTTATAAAGTAGTGCATGGCATTTGCTGAATGCCCGTTGGATCTTCATTTGTGATTTTAACCATCTTCCCCTTCTGAGGTTTGCTGTAGCAAATCTGTGTAGTTGATTTCCTCTGCATGCCAGCCAGCTACAGCTTGTGTTTTGCTGCATGGTGCCCAAGTCTTCACATGTTTATTTGACGTGACTGGTTGGTTCATCCTGCATGTTTTGGCTCCTAGATTAGGCCCTTGAGATCTGTGTGCTCTTTTCTGTTCTCTTGCTTTGGTGTTAACAGTCAAAGCAATTTGCATTTCTGCAGTTGTTTCTCTGTTGCTCTGTGCCTGTTCTCTGTTCATTACCCTGTCATGCTCTGATAGTTCTTGACACAACTTGAACTTGAACAGAACTTGACAGAACTTGAATGGAACTCTTGAGGTTCCATTTATAAGCATGAGGTTTGTAATCTTTCCGGTTGCTTTCCCTCTCTGTATAACTGCCTGACTAGGTTTGTAAACATTGCTTGGCCACCTGCAATTCCCCCCTACCTTTCATCTAAGGTAAGGTTTTCTCTTTTCTTTCAGGACCTGGGTGTGACCAAAGTAAGTCACATGAAGAGGATACTGCATGGAATCAAGGAGCTGAGCCGGAGTATTCCTGCCAGCGAGGTTTAACTTCTGTTTTTACAGCTTGTGTCTACCATTCCCCCTAGCTGCACAGCAGTCACCTCACAGAGCCGGCGTGCTCACAACTGTCTCTACTGAACAGCCAAATTGTAGCTGTTCAGGGCTCATATCAACCAAGCATGGTGTTACCTTTTTTTGCTGTGGGGTAAGGCTGTATCCAGGCAAGAGGCCAATTATCTGCAGCCACGCAAAGACTCCCAGAAGAGAATTCACTTGCTCTTTGAAGAACTGTGTCATCCGACATGGGAAGTTCTGGTTCCAAGTGACAGTGCAGTACTCCTGAGAACTACAACACAGCTACCTTTACTGGATAACTTCATCACAGTAGAATTATTTAGGGCAAAGGGTATATTGGCCAGTCTTAGTTCAGGAGCATCTGACAGTCTTTTCAGACCAAAAACTTTCCCCTCATCTGTGTCGCACCTGTATCTTAAAACATTTATGTGGGACAAAGCTTGTCCTTGTATCTTACTATTCCCTTTTTAATGTGTCTGTAGTTGCATGCAATTTGCGTCAGAAATTCAAAGCCAGTACAGACCTCTTGCCGATGAAACCCAGTGATTCTCACTCACTTATGCCTTGCAACAAACAATGCATGTGGTTCAAAAGCAGCTTGCACCATCTTGAGTAGTCTTCCCTGGACCTGGCTCTCCTCTTCCAGCCAGTGGCAACGGTACAACCTGTAGGTTTTCAGGCATCACAAACAATTGTTTGTGAACAATTCCTGGCAGTAAGAAAAGATAAAATTGCGGAGAGCCAGAAGATTACGGGAGATCAGCTGTGACATTCCACCGTCTGAATTCATCTTCAGGAGACCACATGAAAGGGAGAGGAATGCTAACTAACTGCTCGGGCTGTGGAGAAGTGTAGTGTAATGGAGTGAGATGGAACAATTTGTCTTAGGGGAGGGAGCGGCATGATTGGCAGTGTTCAGGAGTGTCTTCCTGCCCATTTAGTGCTACCCTCGTGGTCATAAACAGCAGAGCTCTTTCTTTACTTCAGCTTGTATTACAGAAGACTACTTCTGTCATAGAAAAAAAAGATGATTTTTCTGTAGTACCTGCACCTTTCCCCCCTTAGTTCGCTCTCTTGCTGCCTTGTTTCTTCACTCCAAGATGGATACCAAAAGATAAGGGTGCTGAACTCCTCCTGGGTTGTACCCTGAGAGAGATACTGTGTGCTGTCAAACATCAGAGCTCCTGTAAGTGCACTGAGAGGAGGATTGTTACTGAGCAGATGAGCATCACAATGAAAATGCCAGTATGTTGGTGAATTGGCTTTGGTACCAGCAGTGGAGCATGGAAAAATTAGTGCCTCTGAATCAGAGTTCCTAGATGCGCTTCATATTTCCATGGAACTGCCTGACCCCAGCTGAATGACTGCTAAAGCCTGAAGACCAGCATGCTTAGTTATACTGCCATGTTTATCACTGCAAAGGGAATCTGGGGACATTCAGTTCTCTATAGCAGGAGAGACAGCAGAAATTTTTATTTACTTTGTCATTTTGTATGTATTTGCTTTTTTTTTTATTATTACACAGTGGGACCTGTCTGGCTAAAGTTGCAAACAGAAAAATAGTCACATACATAGTGGCATAAAATGTAATTCTTTGAGGACATCATTGTTCTTTTGATATTTTTAAGGATTTTATTTAAATTACATCAGCTCTCTGGTCTAAGAACACTCATGTGATCTCATGTAAAGACTTGGCAGCTTAAAAAGGTTACGGGCTGATTTCATGAGGGCCAAACTCCATTGCATTCGTTAAGATTTCACCATGGACTATTCTATTTGTTTATAACTAGTTGTCATTCATCCGTGTCTCCTCTCAGCCTAGTGGGTATCAGGGCTTGCTTATGAGAAATCAACACAAGACTAAACATGCTTGATCCAGCTAGCAAAATTCCTGCTATAAATACTGTGGGGACTGAGCAAGAAATGTGTTCAGCTCTCCCCAGCATTTGTTTCTCCTGTCTATACATTGGCAGTTGCCTTAATAGCCATACTTTTTCTCTGTCAGTACAGGCCCATTCACTGCACTGAATTCCTGAGGTACCAGATAAGTAAGAGATGTAGCCATACTGTAATTGCCCACTTGCTTGTTAAGGCACAGATCAGAGTCTGCATGAGAATGAGGAGAAACATACACTAAGCATACCTGGTGACAGTAAGTTGCACCCATTGCCTAACCCCAGCAGCATGCATGGTTAGGACATTTGTGTGCCTGCCCAGGAGAGCACAGGGCAGGTGATAGCAATGGAGAAGCGGTGAGATCTCTGTGTGTTCCTCTATGTGGTAAAGAAGCTGTTCTTACTGTCAACTTTCTCCAGGCAACCTCATGGTTAAAGATACATAAGGAATATGCGGTTGCCTCGTATAATTCCTGAGGGATTCAGTTCCTGCCTTGGTAGAAGCAGCTTCTCTCTGCTCAGAGTAATAGGGGAATCCAAAGACATTTTATATTCAGTCATGTTCCTTAATTCATGTCATATCTGGTTGAGGCCTGATGGCCATTTGCCATCGCTATGAGTGATGATGTGTTTATGGGTTCAGATCTTATTTGCGTACACACACATTTTATCAAAGGGCTCATAGCCAATATATTCCTGTCTGTTGTTTACCAGTGTGGGGAGGGAGTTCTGCCTTCTTTTAAAAGAAATGGGGTTTAAAAGAAAATGGGGTTTGCATTTAACCTAAGTGCCTTTCCATATTTATTAAGGTTTATAACAAACAAAACTGTCGTAACTCTGTGTGTCTTGGAGTAATGCAGATTCCTGTTGCAGAATTTTTGTGGTTAGATGAGGAGAGTTTGTCTCAACCATCAGTGAGAGCTAGCTGCAAAGTAGGGAACTAGGCTGAACTGGCTACATTATTCTAAGGTCCTCTTATGGCAAATGGTAATTTTCTGTGGTGGAAACTCAGGAAAGAAATAGGACAGTAAAAAATCTGTTCCTTTGACAAAAAGGAGACTCTCCTACAGTCTCGGGTAAAACACCAACATTCCCGGGACTGGCACTGAAGGCCTCAGCAGAGATGGAGGCTCCTGGGTGCACTCCTCCCGACCTCAGGGGTTTAGGGGGCCCACTTACTTTCCGATGCTTTCCGACGCTTTAGGCTTGGCTTTGGGTTAGTTAATTGCAAAGCAGCCTGTGCTGTGAAGTCCGGCCTGCTCTACACATGGACAAAGATTTCAACAGTGCTGCACACAGACAGCAAAGGTAGTGCAACCTTTACAAATAGTGTGTGCTGGTGACTCCGAGCACCATCTCTCCGTGCTTCTATGGCGGTTGTGCAGCACTGTGTAAACGTTTGTACAAGTGCAGATTAGGTCAGGATTTGATTTCACAGGACAGGCTTCTTTGCAATGAAGTTTTAGTATGAAAATTTAGATTTGGCTTCAAGTGCAGTGTTTTTATTTCAGAGGTTACATGTGTAGTGATGGTTCCAAGCACCATCTCTGAGTGCAGGCAATTCGGTTGTGGACCTGAGTTCTGACGTTGATGCTAGGGTGCATCTTGGCAGCAGACCCCTTTTCCAGCAGAAATTCGATTCCGAGGCTCATGTAGGTGTAAAAGTTAGTTGTGACAGAAACGGCAGTGCCACTTTTTGCAAGTAGTGTGTGCTGATGTTTCCCAGCACCATCTCTCCCTGCTGCTAAGTCTGCGTGCGGCAGTGTAAAATGTTTGTACATATGTTGGTCATGCTACCAGTCCTTGCCCTTCCTTTGGTTTGAGGCTGTGGTACTGCTTGCCCTCCTATTCTGGCACTGAGCGCTGATGGTGTCCTCATCTCTCACTGTCTTCTGGGATTCTGGGTACTCAATGCACTCCTGCTTTTCCATGTCTGACAGTTCACCTCTGGGGAACGGAGGAGGTTGCGGCCTGGCTTGAGCATCTCAGTCTTTGTGAGTATAAGGATATCTTCATCCGGCATGACGTCCGGGGCTCTGAGCTCCTGCACCTCGAACGGAGGGACCTTAAGGTACATTCATGATTGGCTCATGAGAAATAGCCAGCTGTATCTGCATGACCTTCTGTCCTGAATGTGCTTGGAAGTGGTCTGCCCGTTGTTCATTCCGGGTTCATTCGTTTTGTTTTCTCACCATATCAGGTCAGCTGATTTTTAATAGCAGGGAGGTAGAACTTGAGGGACAAGACGTCAAATCCTGTCACACCTTCCTGAAGATGTAATACAGTGCAGCACACAGTCTGTAGATAGTATTCCTTGGAGTCTCTGATTTTAATGATGGACCGGAAAATTTCAACTTTGCTACTGTGCCATCTTTGCAGAACATGTTGTGATTGGGAAAATTTGGTTCTTGTGGTGTAGTGACTGGCCAAACAGATCATCACACTTCTTTGTGACAAGAACAGAAAACAATCGTGATTTTTGATGGGGCTGCTAGATGGAGAGAATCTTTTTAAATAGTGCTCAGTAACTACAGTGTGCCAGTTTTCATCTCTGCACCAGGAGATGCTTTCTCTACAGAGAAAATTTGAAAGTGGTGGTTCTTTGTGTGTGCAAGAGACTTATGTCACCAGTCTGGTGACTTGCATATTGCAGAAAAATACTTTGTTATAAAGTAGTGCATGGCATTTGCTGAATGCCCGTTGGATCTTCATTTGTGATTTTAACCATCTTCCCCTTCTGAGGTTTGCTGTAGCAAATCTGTGTAGTTGATTTCCTCTGCATGCCAGCCAGCTACAGCTTGTGTTTTGCTGCATGGTGCCCAAGTCTTCACATGTTTATTTGACGTGACTGGTTGGTTCATCCTGCATGTTTTGGCTCCTAGATTAGGCCCTTGAGATCTGTGTGCTCTTTTCTGTTCTCTTGCTTTGGTGTTAACAGTCAAAGCAATTTGCATTTCTGCAGTTGTTTCTCTGTTGCTCTGTGCCTGTTCTCTGTTCATTACCCTGTCATGCTCTGATAGTTCTTGACACAACTTGAACTTGAACAGAACTTGACAGAACTTGAATGGAACTCTTGAGGTTCCATTTATAAGCATGAGGTTTGTAATCTTTCCGGTTGCTTTCCCTCTCTGTATAACTGCCTGACTAGGTTTGTAAACATTGCTTGGCCACCTGCAATTCCCCCCTACCTTTCATCTAAGGTAAGGTTTTCTCTTTTCTTTCAGGACCTGGGTGTGACCAAAGTAAGTCACATGAAGAGGATACTGCATGGAATCAAGGAGCTGAGCCGGAGTATTCCTGCCAGCGAGGTTTAACTTCTGTTTTTACAGCTTGTGTCTACCATTCCCCCTAGCTGCACAGCAGTCACCTCACAGAGCCGGCGTGCTCACAACTGTCTCTACTGAACAGCCAAATTGTAGCTGTTCAGGGCTCATATCAACCAAGCATGGTGTTACCTTTTTTTGCTGTGGGGTAAGGCTGTATCCAGGCAAGAGGCCAATTATCTGCAGCCACGCAAAGACTCCCAGAAGAGAATTCACTTGCTCTTTGAAGAACTGTGTCATCCGACATGGGAAGTTCTGGTTCCAAGTGACAGTGCAGTACTCCTGAGAACTACAACACAGCTACCTTTACTGGATAACTTCATCACAGTAGAATTATTTAGGGCAAAGGGTATATTGGCCAGTCTTAGTTCAGGAGCATCTGACAGTCTTTTCAGACCAAAAACTTTCCCCTCATCTGTGTCGCACCTGTATCTTAAAACATTTATGTGGGACAAAGCTTGTCCTTGTATCTTACTATTCCCTTTTTAATGTGTCTGTAGTTGCATGCAATTTGCGTCAGAAATTCAAAGCCAGTACAGACCTCTTGCCGATGAAACCCAGTGATTCTCACTCACTTATGCCTTGCAACAAACAATGCATGTGGTTCAAAAGCAGCTTGCACCATCTTGAGTAGTCTTCCCTGGACCTGGCTCTCCTCTTCCAGCCAGTGGCAACGGTACAACCTGTAGGTTTTCAGGCATCACAAACAATTGTTTGTGAACAATTCCTGGCAGTAAGAAAAGATAAAATTGCGGAGAGCCAGAAGATTACGGGAGATCAGCTGTGACATTCCACCGTCTGAATTCATCTTCAGGAGACCACATGAAAGGGAGAGGAATGCTAACTAACTGCTCGGGCTGTGGAGAAGTGTAGTGTAATGGAGTGAGATGGAACAATTTGTCTTAGGGGAGGGAGCGGCATGATTGGCAGTGTTCAGGAGTGTCTTCCTGCCCATTTAGTGCTACCCTCGTGGTCATAAACAGCAGAGCTCTTTCTTTACTTCAGCTTGTATTACAGAAGACTACTTCTGTCATAGAAAAAAAAGATGATTTTTCTGTAGTACCTGCACCTTTCCCCCCTTAGTTCGCTCTCTTGCTGCCTTGTTTCTTCACTCCAAGATGGATACCAAAAGATAAGGGTGCTGAACTCCTCCTGGGTTGTACCCTGAGAGAGATACTGTGTGCTGTCAAACATCAGAGCTCCTGTAAGTGCACTGAGAGGAGGATTGTTACTGAGCAGATGAGCATCACAATGAAAATGCCAGTATGTTGGTGAATTGGCTTTGGTACCAGCAGTGGAGCATGGAAAAATTAGTGCCTCTGAATCAGAGTTCCTAGATGCGCTTCATATTTCCATGGAACTGCCTGACCCCAGCTGAATGACTGCTAAAGCCTGAAGACCAGCATGCTTAGTTATACTGCCATGTTTATCACTGCAAAGGGAATCTGGGGACATTCAGTTCTCTATAGCAGGAGAGACAGCAGAAATTTTTATTTACTTTGTCATTTTGTATGTATTTGCTTTTTTTTTATTATTACACAGTGGGACCTGTCTGGCTAAAGTTGCAAACAGAAAAATAGTCACATACATAGTGGCATAAAATGTAATTCTTTGAGGACATCATTGTTCTTTTGATATTTTTAAGGATTTTATTTAAATTACATCAGCTCTCTGGTCTAAGAACACTCATGTGATCTCATGTAAAGACTTGGCAGCTTAAAAAGGTTACGGGCTGATTTCATGAGGGCCAAACTCCATTGCATTCGTTAAGATTTCACCATGGACTATTCTATTTGTTTATAACTAGTTGTCATTCATCCGTGTCTCCTCTCAGCCTAGTGGGTATCAGGGCTTGCTTATGAGAAATCAACACAAGACTAAACATGCTTGATCCAGCTAGCAAAATTCCTGCTATAAATACTGTGGGGACTGAGCAAGAAATGTGTTCAGCTCTCCCCAGCATTTGTTTCTCCTGTCTATACATTGGCAGTTGCCTTAATAGCCATACTTTTTCTCTGTCAGTACAGGCCCATTCACTGCACTGAATTCCTGAGGTACCAGATAAGTAAGAGATGTAGCCATACTGTAATTGCCCACTTGCTTGTTAAGGCACAGATCAGAGTCTGCATGAGAATGAGGAGAAACATACACTAAGCATACCTGGTGACAGTAAGTTGCACCCCATTGCCTAACCCCAGCAGCATGCATGGTTAGGACATTTGTGTGCCTGCCCAGGAGAGCACAGGGCAGGTGATAGCAATGGAGAAGCGGTGAGATCTCTGTGTGTTCCTCTATGTGGTAAAGAAGCTGTTCTTACTGTCAACTTTCTCCAGGCAACCTCATGGTTAAAGATACATAAGGAATATGCGGTTGCCTCGTATAATTCCTGAGGGATTCAGTTCCTGCCTTGGTAGAAGCAGCTTCTCTCTGCTCAGAGTAATAGGGGAATCCAAAGACATTTTATATTCAGTCATGTTCCTTAATTCATGTCATATCTGGTTGAGGCCTGATGGCCATTTGCCATCGCTATGAGTGATGATGTGTTTATGGGTTCAGATCTTATTTGCGTACACACACATTTTATCAAAGGGCTCATAGCCAATATATTCCTGTCTGTTGTTTACCAGTGTGGGGAGGGAGTTCTGCCTTCTTTTAAAAGAAATGGGGTTTAAAAGAAAATGGGGTTTGCATTTAACCTAAGTGCCTTTCCATATTTATTAAGGTTTATAACAAACAAAACTGTCGTAACTCTGTGTGTCTTGGAGTAATGCAGATTCCTGTTGCAGAATTTTTGTGGTTAGATGAGGAGAGTTTGTCTCAACCATCAGTGAGAGCTAGCTGCAAAGTAGGGAACTAGGCTGAACTGGCTACATTATTCTAAGGTCCTCTTATGGCAAATGGTAATTTTCTGTGGTGGAAACTCAGGAAAGAAATAGGACAGTAAAAAATCTGTTCCTTTGACAAAAAGGAGACTCTCCTACAGTCTCGGGTAAAACACCAACATTCCCGGGACTGGCACTGAAGGCCTCAGCAGAGATGGAGGCTCCTGGGTGCACTCCTCCCGACCTCAGGGGTTTAGGGGGCCCACTTACTTTCCGATGCTTTCCGACGCTTTAGGCTTGGCTTTGGGTTAGTTAATTGCAAAGCAGCCTGTGCTGTGAAGTCCGGCCTGCTCTACACATGGACAAAGATTTCAACAGTGCTGCACACAGACAGCAAAGGTAGTGCAACCTTTACAAATAGTGTGTGCTGGTGACTCCGAGCACCATCTCTCCGTGCTTCTATGGCGGTTGTGCAGCACTGTGTAAACGTTTGTACAAGTGCAGATTAGGTCAGGATTTGATTTCACAGGACAGGCTTCTTTGCAATGAAGTTTTAGTATGAAAATTTAGATTTGGCTTCAAGTGCAGTGTTTTTATTTCAGAGGTTACATGTGTAGTGATGGTTCCAAGCACCATCTCTGAGTGCAGGCAATTCGGTTGTGGACCTGAGTTCTGACGTTGATGCTAGGGTGCATCTTGGCAGCAGACCCCTTTTCCAGCAGAAATTCGATTCCGAGGCTCATGTAGGTGTAAAAGTTAGTTGTGACAGAAACGGCAGTGCCACTTTTTGCAAGTAGTGTGTGCTGATGTTTCCCAGCACCATCTCTCCCTGCTGCTAAGTCTGCGTGCGGCAGTGTAAAATGTTTGTACATATGTTGGTCATGCTACCAGTCCTTGCCCTTCCTTTGGTTTGAGGCTGTGGTACTGCTTGCCCTCCTATTCTGGCACTGAGCGCTGATGGTGTCCTCATCTCTCACTGTCTTCTGGGATTCTGGGTACTCAATGCACTCCTGCTTTTCCATGTCTGACAGTTCACCTCTGGGGAACGGAGGAGGTTGCGGCCTGGCTTGAGCATCTCAGTCTTTGTGAGTATAAGGATATCTTCATCCGGCATGACGTCCGGGGCTCTGAGCTCCTGCACCTCGAACGGAGGGACCTTAAGGTACATTCATGATTGGCTCATGAGAAATAGCCAGCTGTATCTGCATGACCTTCTGTCCTGAATGTGCTTGGAAGTGGTCTGCCCGTTGTTCATTCCGGGTTCATTCGTTTTGTTTTCTCACCATATCAGGTCAGCTGATTTTTAATAGCAGGGAGGTAGAACTTGAGGGACAAGACGTCAAATCCTGTCACACCTTCCTGAAGATGTAATACAGTGCAGCACACAGTCTGTAGATAGTATTCCTTGGAGTCTCTGATTTTAATGATGGACCGGAAAATTTCAACTTTGCTACTGTGCCATCTTTGCAGAACATGTTGTGATTGGGAAAATTTGGTTCTTGTGGTGTAGTGACTGGCCAAACAGATCATCACACTTCTTTGTGACAAGAACAGAAAACAATCGTGATTTTTGATGGGGCTGCTAGATGGAGAGAATCTTTTTAAATAGTGCTCAGTAACTACAGTGTGCCAGTTTTCATCTCTGCACCAGGAGATGCTTTCTCTACAGAGAAAATTTGAAAGTGGTGGTTCTTTGTGTGTGCAAGAGACTTATGTCACCAGTCTGGTGACTTGCATATTGCAGAAAAATACTTTGTTATAAAGTAGTGCATGGCATTTGCTGAATGCCCGTTGGATCTTCATTTGTGATTTTAACCATCTTCCCCTTCTGAGGTTTGCTGTAGCAAATCTGTGTAGTTGATTTCCTCTGCATGCCAGCCAGCTACAGCTTGTGTTTTGCTGCATGGTGCCCAAGTCTTCACATGTTTATTTGACGTGACTGGTTGGTTCATCCTGCATGTTTTGGCTCCTAGATTAGGCCCTTGAGATCTGTGTGCTCTTTTCTGTTCTCTTGCTTTGGTGTTAACAGTCAAAGCAATTTGCATTTCTGCAGTTGTTTCTCTGTTGCTCTGTGCCTGTTCTCTGTTCATTACCCTGTCATGCTCTGATAGTTCTTGACACAACTTGAACTTGAACAGAACTTGACAGAACTTGAATGGAACTCTTGAGGTTCCATTTATAAGCATGAGGTTTGTAATCTTTCCGGTTGCTTTCCCTCTCTGTATAACTGCCTGACTAGGTTTGTAAACATTGCTTGGCCACCTGCAATTCCCCCCTACCTTTCATCTAAGGTAAGGTTTTCTCTTTTCTTTCAGGACCTGGGTGTGACCAAAGTAAGTCACATGAAGAGGATACTGCATGGAATCAAGGAGCTGAGCCGGAGTATTCCTGCCAGCGAGGTTTAACTTCTGTTTTTACAGCTTGTGTCTACCATTCCCCCTAGCTGCACAGCAGTCACCTCACAGAGCCGGCGTGCTCACAACTGTCTCTACTGAACAGCCAAATTGTAGCTGTTCAGGGCTCATATCAACCAAGCATGGTGTTACCTTTTTTTGCTGTGGGGTAAGGCTGTATCCAGGCAAGAGGCCAATTATCTGCAGCCACGCAAAGACTCCCAGAAGAGAATTCACTTGCTCTTTGAAGAACTGTGTCATCCGACATGGGAAGTTCTGGTTCCAAGTGACAGTGCAGTACTCCTGAGAACTACAACACAGCTACCTTTACTGGATAACTTCATCACAGTAGAATTATTTAGGGCAAAGGGTATATTGGCCAGTCTTAGTTCAGGAGCATCTGACAGTCTTTTCAGACCAAAAACTTTCCCCTCATCTGTGTCGCACCTGTATCTTAAAACATTTATGTGGGACAAAGCTTGTCCTTGTATCTTACTATTCCCTTTTTAATGTG
Organism: Melopsittacus undulatus; assembly: GCF_012275295.1. NCBI lineage: Eukaryota > Metazoa > Chordata > Aves > Psittaciformes > Psittaculidae > Melopsittacus > Melopsittacus undulatus. Next base: position 57,941,284 of record NC_047530.1, read on the forward strand.
TCTGTAGTTGCATGCAATTTGCGTCAGAAATTCAAAGCCAGTACAGACCTCTTGCCGATGAAACCCAGTGATTCTCACTCACTTATGCCTTGCAACAAACAATGCATGTGGTTCAAAAGCAGCTTGCACCATCTTGAGTAGTCTTCCCTGGACCTGGCTCTCCTCTTCCAGCCAGTGGCAACGGTACAACCTGTAGGTTTTCAGGCATCACAAACAATTGTTTGTGAACAATTCCTGGCAGTAAGAAAAGATAAAATTGCGGAGAGCCAGAAGATTACGGGAGATCAGCTGTGACATTCCACCGTCTGAATTCATCTTCAGGAGACCACATGAAAGGGAGAGGAATGCTAACTAACTGCTCGGGCTGTGGAGAAGTGTAGTGTAATGGAGTGAGATGGAACAATTTGTCTTAGGGGAGGGAGCGGCATGATTGGCAGTGTTCAGGAGTGTCTTCCTGCCCATTTAGTGCTACCCTCGTGGTCATAAACAGCAGAGCTCTTTCTTTACTTCAGCTTGTATTACAGAAGACTACTTCTGTCATAGAAAAAAAAGATGATTTTTCTGTAGTACCTGCACCTTTCCCCCCTTAGTTCGCTCTCTTGCTGCCTTGTTTCTTCACTCCAAGATGGATACCAAAAGATAAGGGTGCTGAACTCCTCCTGGGTTGTACCCTGAGAGAGATACTGTGTGCTGTCAAACATCAGAGCTCCTGTAAGTGCACTGAGAGGAGGATTGTTACTGAGCAGATGAGCATCACAATGAAAATGCCAGTATGTTGGTGAATTGGCTTTGGTACCAGCAGTGGAGCATGGAAAAATTAGTGCCTCTGAATCAGAGTTCCTAGATGCGCTTCATATTTCCATGGAACTGCCTGACCCCAGCTGAATGACTGCTAAAGCCTGAAGACCAGCATGCTTAGTTATACTGCCATGTTTATCACTGCAAAGGGAATCTGGGGACATTCAGTTCTCTATAGCAGGAGAGACAGCAGAAATTTTTATTTACTTTGTCATTTTGTATGTATTTGCTTTTTTTTTATTATTACACAGTGGGACCTGTCTGGCTAAAGTTGCAAACAGAAAAATAGTCACATACATAGTGGCATAAAATGTAATTCTTTGAGGACATCATTGTTCTTTTGATATTTTTAAGGATTTTATTTAAATTACATCAGCTCTCTGGTCTAAGAACACTCATGTGATCTCATGTAAAGACTTGGCAGCTTAAAAAGGTTACGGGCTGATTTCATGAGGGCCAAACTCCATTGCATTCGTTAAGATTTCACCATGGACTATTCTATTTGTTTATAACTAGTTGTCATTCATCCGTGTCTCCTCTCAGCCTAGTGGGTATCAGGGCTTGCTTATGAGAAATCAACACAAGACTAAACATGCTTGATCCAGCTAGCAAAATTCCTGCTATAAATACTGTGGGGACTGAGCAAGAAATGTGTTCAGCTCTCCCCAGCATTTGTTTCTCCTGTCTATACATTGGCAGTTGCCTTAATAGCCATACTTTTTCTCTGTCAGTACAGGCCCATTCACTGCACTGAATTCCTGAGGTACCAGATAAGTAAGAGATGTAGCCATACTGTAATTGCCCACTTGCTTGTTAAGGCACAGATCAGAGTCTGCATGAGAATGAGGAGAAACATACACTAAGCATACCTGGTGACAGTAAGTTGCACCCCATTGCCTAACCCCAGCAGCATGCATGGTTAGGACATTTGTGTGCCTGCCCAGGAGAGCACAGGGCAGGTGATAGCAATGGAGAAGCGGTGAGATCTCTGTGTGTTCCTCTATGTGGTAAAGAAGCTGTTCTTACTGTCAACTTTCTCCAGGCAACCTCATGGTTAAAGATACATAAGGAATATGCGGTTGCCTCGTATAATTCCTGAGGGATTCAGTTCCTGCCTTGGTAGAAGCAGCTTCTCTCTGCTCAGAGTAATAGGGGAATCCAAAGACATTTTATATTCAGTCATGTTCCTTAATTCATGTCATATCTGGTTGAGGCCTGATGGCCATTTGCCATCGCTATGAGTGATGATGTGTTTATGGGTTCAGATCTTATTTGCGTACACACACATTTTATCAAAGGGCTCATAGCCAATATATTCCTGTCTGTTGTTTACCAGTGTGGGGAGGGAGTTCTGCCTTCTTTTAAAAGAAATGGGGTTTAAAAGAAAATGGGGTTTGCATTTAACCTAAGTGCCTTTCCATATTTATTAAGGTTTATAACAACAAAACTGTCGTAACTCTGTGTGTCTTGGAGTAATGCAGATTCCTGTTGCAGAATTTTTGTGGTTAGATGAGGAGAGTTTGTCTCAACCATCAGTGAGAGCTAGCTGCAAAGTAGGGAACTAGGCTGAACTGGCTACATTATTCTAAGGTCCTCTTATGGCAAATGGTAATTTTCTGTGGTGGAAACTCAGGAAAGAAATAGGACAGTAAAAAATCTGTTCCTTTGACAAAAAGGAGACTCTCCTACAGTCTCGGGTAAAACACCAACATTCCCGGGACTGGCACTGAAGGCCTCAGCAGAGATGGAGGCTCCTGGGTGCACTCCTCCCGACCTCAGGGGTTTAGGGGGCCCACTTACTTTCCGATGCTTTCCGACGCTTTAGGCTTGGCTTTGGGTTAGTTAATTGCAAAGCAGCCTGTGCTGTGAAGTCCGGCCTGCTCTACACATGGACAAAGATTTCAACAGTGCTGCACACAGACAGCAAAGGTAGTGCAACCTTTACAAATAGTGTGTGCTGGTGACTCCGAGCACCATCTCTCCGTGCTTCTATGGCGGTTGTGCAGCACTGTGTAAACGTTTGTACAAGTGCAGATTAGGTCAGGATTTGATTTCACAGGACAGGCTTCTTTGCAATGAAGTTTTAGTATGAAAATTTAGATTTGGCTTCAAGTGCAGTGTTTTTATTTCAGAGGTTACATGTGTAGTGATGGTTCCAAGCACCATCTCTGAGTGCAGGCAATTCGGTTGTGGACCTGAGTTCTGACGTTGATGCTAGGGTGCATCTTGGCAGCAGACCCCTTTTCCAGCAGAAATTCGATTCCGAGGCTCATGTAGGTGTAAAAGTTAGTTGTGACAGAAACGGCAGTGCCACTTTTTGCAAGTAGTGTGTGCTGATGTTTCCCAGCACCATCTCTCCCTGCTGCTAAGTCTGCGTGCGGCAGTGTAAAATGTTTGTACATATGTTGGTCATGCTACCAGTCCTTGCCCTTCCTTTGGTTTGAGGCTGTGGTACTGCTTGCCCTCCTATTCTGGCACTGAGCGCTGATGGTGTCCTCATCTCTCACTGTCTTCTGGGATTCTGGGTACTCAATGCACTCCTGCTTTTCACTCTGCACTTGCCCATGTCTGACAGTTCACCTCTGGGGAACGGAGGAGGTTGCGGCCTGGCTTGAGCATCTCAGTCTTTGTGAGTATAAGGATATCTTCATCCGGCATGACGTCCGGGGCTCTGAGCTCCTGCACCTCGAACGGAGGGACCTTAAGGTACATTCATGATTGGCTCATGAGAAATAGCCAGCTGTATCTGCATGACCTTCTGTCCTGAATGTGCTTGGAAGTGGTCTGCCCGTTGTTCATTCCGGGTTCATTCGTTTTGTTTTCTCACCATATCAGGTCAGCTGATTTTTAATAGCAGGGAGGTAGAACTTGAGGGACAAGACGTCAAATCCTGTCACACCTTCCTGAAGATGTAATACAGTGCAGCACACAGTCTGTAGATAGTATTCCTTGGAGTCTCTGATTTTAATGATGGACCGGAAAATTTCAACTTTGCTACTGTGCCATCTTTGCAGAACATGTTGTGATTGGGAAAATTTGGTTCTTGTGGTGTAGTGACTGGCCAAACAGATCATCACACTTCTTTGTGACAAGAACAGAAAACAATCGTGATTTTTGATGGGGCTGCTAGATGGAGAGAATCTTTTTAAATAGTGCTCAGTAACTACAGTGTGCCAGTTTTCATCTCTGCACCAGGAGATGCTTTCTCTACAGAGAAAATTTGAAAGTGGTGGTTCTTTGTGTGTGCAAGAGACTTATGTCACCAGTCTGGTGACTTGCATATTGCAGAAAAATACTTTGTTATAAAGTAGTGCATGGCATTTGCTGAATGCCCGTTGGATCTTCATTTGTGATTTTAACCATCTTCCCCTTCTGAGGTTTGCTGTAGCAAATCTGTGTAGTTGATTTCCTCTGCATGCCAGCCAGCTACAGCTTGTGTTTTGCTGCATGGTGCCCAAGTCTTCACATGTTTATTTGACGTGACTGGTTGGTTCATCCTGCATGTTTTGGCTCCTAGATTAGGCCCTTGAGATCTGTGTGCTCTTTTCTGTTCTCTTGCTTTGGTGTTAACAGTCAAAGCAATTTGCATTTCTGCAGTTGTTTCTCTGTTGCTCTGTGCCTGTTCTCTGTTCATTACCCTGTCATGCTCTGATAGTTCTTGACACAACTTGAACTTGAACAGAACTTGACAGAACTTGAATGGAACTCTTGAGGTTCCATTTATAAGCATGAGGTTTGTAATCTTTCCGGTTGCTTTCCCTCTCTGTATAACTGCCTGACTAGGTTTGTAAACATTGCTTGGCCACCTGCAATTCCCCCCTACCTTTCATCTAAGGTAAGGTTTTCTCTTTTCTTTCAGGACCTGGGTGTGACCAAAGTAAGTCACATGAAGAGGATACTGCATGGAATCAAGGAGCTGAGCCGGAGTATTCCTGCCAGCGAGGTTTAACTTCTGTTTTTACAGCTTGTGTCTACCATTCCCCCTAGCTGCACAGCAGTCACCTCACAGAGCCGGCGTGCTCACAACTGTCTCTACTGAACAGCCAAATTGTAGCTGTTCAGGGCTCATATCAACCAAGCATGGTGTTACCTTTTTTTGCTGTGGGGTAAGGCTGTATCCAGGCAAGAGGCCAATTATCTGCAGCCACGCAAAGACTCCCAGAAGAGAATTCACTTGCTCTTTGAAGAACTGTGTCATCCGACATGGGAAGTTCTGGTTCCAAGTGACAGTGCAGTACTCCTGAGAACTACAACACAGCTACCTTTACTGGATAACTTCATCACAGTAGAATTATTTAGGGCAAAGGGTATATTGGCCAGTCTTAGTTCAGGAGCATCTGACAGTCTTTTCAGACCAAAAACTTTCCCCTCATCTGTGTCGCACCTGTATCTTAAAATTTATGTGGGACAAAGCTTGTCCTTGTATCTTACTATTCCCTTTTTAATGTGTCTGTAGTTGCATGCAATTTGCGTCAGAAATTCAAAGCCAGTACAGACCTCTTGCCGATGAAACCCAGTGATTCTCACTCACTTATGCCTTGCAACAAACAATGCATGTGGTTCAAAAGCAGCTTGCACCATCTTGAGTAGTCTTCCCTGGACCTGGCTCTCCTCTTCCAGCCAGTGGCAACGGTACAACCTGTAGGTTTTCAGGCATCACAAACAATTGTTTGTGAACAATTCCTGGCAGTAAGAAAAGATAAAATTGCGGAGCGCCAGAAGATTACGGGAGATCAGCTGTGACATTCCACCGTCTGAATTCATCTTCAGGAGACCACATGAAAGGGAGAGGAATGCTAACTAACTGCTCGGGCTGTGGAGAAGTGTAGTGTAATGGAGTGAGATGGAACAATTTGTCTTAGGGGAGGGAGCGGCATGATTGGCAGTGTTCAGGAGTGTCTTCCTGCCCATTTAGTGCTACCCTCGTGGTCATAAACAGCAGAGCTCTTTCTTACTTCAGCTTGTATTACAGAAGACTACTTCTGTCATAGAAAAAAATGATTTTTCTGTAGTACCTGCACCTTTCCCCCTTAGTTCGCTCTCTTGCTGCCTTGTTTCTTCACTCCAAGATGGATACCAAAAGATAAGGGTGCTGAACTCCTCCTGGGTTGTACCCTGAGAGAGATACTGTGTGCTGTCAAACATCAGAGCTCCTGTAAGTGCACTGAGAGGAGGATTGTTACTGAGCAGATGAGCATCACAATGAAAATGCCAGTATGTTGGTGAATTGGCTTTGGTACCAGCAGTGGAGCATGGAAAAATTAGTGCCTCTGAATCAGAGTTCCTAGATGCGCTTCATATTTCCATGGAACTGCCTGACCCCAGCTGAATGACTGCTAAAGCCTGAAGACCAGCATGCTTAGTTATACTGCCATGTTTATCACTGCAAAGGGAATCTGGGGACATTCAGTTCTCTATAGCAGGAGAGACAGCAGAAATTTTTATTTACTTTGTCATTTTGTATGTATTTGCTTTTTTTTTTATTATTACACAGTGGGACCTGTCTGGCTAAAGTTGCAAACAGAAAAATAGTCACATACATAGTGGCATAAAATGTAATTCTTTGAGGACATCATTGTTCTTTTGATATTTTTAAGGATTTTATTTAAATTACATCAGCTCTCTGGTCTAAGAACACTCATGTGATCTCATGTAAAGACTTGGCAGCTTAAAAAGGTTACGGGCTGATTTCATGAGGGCCAAACTCCATTGCATTCGTTAAGATTTCACCATGGACTATTCTATTTGTTTATAACTAGTTGTCATTCATCCGTGTCTCCTCTCAGCCTAGTGGGTATCAGGGCTTGCTTATGAGAAATCAACACAAGACTAAACATGCTTGATCCAGCTAGCAAAATTCCTGCTATAAATACTGTGGGGACTGAGCAAGAAATGTGTTCAGCTCTCCCCAGCATTTGTTTCTCCTGTCTATACATTGGCAGTTGCCTTAATAGCCATACTTTTTCTCTGTCAGTACAGGCCCATTCACTGCACTGAATTCCTGAGGTACCAGATAAGTAAGAGATGTAGCCATACTGTAATTGCCCACTTGCTTGTTAAGGCACAGATCAGAGTCTGCATGAGAATGAGGAGAAACATACACTAAGCATACCTGGTGACAGTAAGTTGCACCCCATTGCCTAACCCCAGCAGCATGCATGGTTAGGACATTTGTGTGCCTGCCCAGGAGAGCACAGGGCAGGTGATAGCAATGGAGAAGCGGTGAGATCTCTGTGTGTTCCTCTATGTGGTAAAGAAGCTGTTCTTACTGTCAACTTTCTCCAGGCAACCTCATGGTTAAAGATACATAAGGAATATGCGGTTGCCTCGTATAATTCCTGAGGGATTCAGTTCCTGCCTTGGTAGAAGCAGCTTCTCTCTGCTCAGAGTAATAGGGGAATCCAAAGACATTTTATATTCAGTCATGTTCCTTAATTCATGTCATATCTGGTTGAGGCCTGATGGCCATTTGCCATCGCTATGAGTGATGATGTGTTTATGGGTTCAGATCTTATTTGCGTACACACACATTTTATCAAAGGGCTCATAGCCAATATATTCCTGTCTGTTGTTTACCAGTGTGGGGAGGGAGTTCTGCCTTCTTTTAAAAGAAATGGGGTTTAAAAGAAAATGGGGTTTGCATTTAACCTAAGTGCCTTTCCATATTTATTAAGGTTTATAACAAACAAAACTGTCGTAACTCTGTGTGTCTTGGAGTAATGCAGATTCCTGTTGCAGAATTTTTGTGGTTAGATGAGGAGAGTTTGTCTCAACCATCAGTGAGAGCTAGCTGCAAAGTAGGGAACTAGGCTGAACTGGCTACATTATTCTAAGGTCCTCTTATGGCAAATGGTAATTTTCTGTGGTGGAAACTCAGGAAAGAAATAGGACAGTAAAAAATCTGTTCCTTTGACAAAAAGGAGACTCTCCTACAGTCTCGGGTAAAACACCAACATTCCCGGGACTGGCACTGAAGGCCTCAGCAGAGATGGAGGCTCCTGGGTGCACTCCTCCCGACCTCAGGGGTTTAGGGGGCCCACTTACTTTCCGATGCTTTCCGACGCTTTAGGCTTGGCTTTGGGTTAGTTAATTGCAAAGCAGCCTGTGCTGTGAAGTCCGGCCTGCTCTACACATGGACAAAGATTTCAACAGTGCTGCACACAGACAGCAAAGGTAGTGCAACCTTTACAAATAGTGTGTGCTGGTGACTCCGAGCACCATCTCTCCGTGCTTCTATGGCGGTTGTGCAGCACTGTGTAAACGTTTGTACAAGTGCAGATTAGGTCAGGATTTGATTTCACAGGACAGGCTTCTTTGCAATGAAGTTTTAGTATGAAAATTTAGATTTGGCTTCAAGTGCAGTGTTTTTATTTCAGAGGTTACATGTGTAGTGATGGTTCCAAGCACCATCTCTGAGTGCAGGCAATTCGGTTGTGGACCTGAGTTCTGACGTTGATGCTAGGGTGCATCTTGGCAGCAGACCCCTTTTCCAGCAGAAATTCGATTCCGAGGCTCATGTAGGTGTAAAAGTTAGTTGTGACAGAAACGGCAGTGCCACTTTTTGCAAGTAGTGTGTGCTGATGTTTCCCAGCACCATCTCTCCCTGCTGCTAAGTCTGCGTGCGGCAGTGTAAAATGTTTGTACATATGTTGGTCATGCTACCAGTCCTTGCCCTTCCTTTGGTTTGAGGCTGTGGTACTGCTTGCCCTCCTATTCTGGCACTGAGCGCTGATGGTGTCCTCATCTCTCACTGTCTTCTGGGATTCTGGGTACTCAATGCACTCCTGCTTTTCCATGTCTGACAGTTCACCTCTGGGGAACGGAGGAGGTTGCGGCCTGGCTTGAGCATCTCAGTCTTTGTGAGTATAAGGATATCTTCATCCGGCATGACGTCCGGGGCTCTGAGCTCCTGCACCTCGAACGGAGGGACCTTAAGGTACATTCATGATTGGCTCATGAGAAATAGCCAGCTGTATCTGCATGACCTTCTGTCCTGAATGTGCTTGGAAGTGGTCTGCCCGTTGTTCATTCCGGGTTCATTCGTTTTGTTTTCTCACCATATCAGGTCAGCTGATTTTTAATAGCAGGGAGGTAGAACTTGAGGGACAAGACGTCAAATCCTGTCACACCTTCCTGAAGATGTAATACAGTGCAGCACACAGTCTGTAGATAGTATTCCTTGGAGTCTCTGATTTTAATGATGGACCGGAAAATTTCAACTTTGCTACTGTGCCATCTTTGCAGAACATGTTGTGATTGGGAAAATTTGGTTCTTGTGGTGTAGTGACTGGCCAAACAGATCATCACACTTCTTTGTGACAAGAACAGAAAACAATCGTGATTTTTGATGGGGCTGCTAGATGGAGAGAATCTTTTTAAATAGTGCTCAGTAACTACAGTGTGCCAGTTTTCATCTCTGCACCAGGAGATGCTTTCTCTACAGAGAAAATTTGAAAGTGGTGGTTCTTTGTGTGTGCAAGAGACTTATGTCACCAGTCTGGTGACTTGCATATTGCAGAAAAATACTTTGTTATAAAGTAGTGCATGGCATTTGCTGAATGCCCGTTGGATCTTCATTTGTGATTTTAACCATCTTCCCCTTCTGAGGTTTGCTGTAGCAAATCTGTGTAGTTGATTTCCTCTGCATGCCAGCCAGCTACAGCTTGTGTTTTGCTGCATGGTGCCCAAGTCTTCACATGTTTATTTGACGTGACTGGTTGGTTCATCCTGCATGTTTTGGCTCCTAGATTAGGCCCTTGAGATCTGTGTGCTCTTTTCTGTTCTCTTGCTTTGGTGTTAACAGTCAAAGCAATTTGCATTTCTGCAGTTGTTTCTCTGTTGCTCTGTGCCTGTTCTCTGTTCATTACCCTGTCATGCTCTGATAGTTCTTGACACAACTTGAACTTGAACAGAACTTGACAGAACTTGAATGGAACTCTTGAGGTTCCATTTATAAGCATGAGGTTTGTAATCTTTCCGGTTGCTTTCCCTCTCTGTATAACTGCCTGACTAGGTTTGTAAACATTGCTTGGCCACCTGCAATTCCCCCCTACCTTTCATCTAAGGTAAGGTTTTCTCTTTTCTTTCAGGACCTGGGTGTGACCAAAGTAAGTCACATGAAGAGGATACTGCATGGAATCAAGGAGCTGAGCCGGAGTATTCCTGCCAGCGAGGTTTAACTTCTGTTTTTACAGCTTGTGTCTACCATTCCCCTAGCTGCACAGCAGTCACCTCACAGAGCCGGCGTGCTCACAACTGTCTCTACTGAACAGCCAAATTGTAGCTGTTCAGGGCTCATATCAACCAAGCATGGTGTTACCTTTTTTTGCTGTGGGGTAAGGCTGTATCCAGGCAAGAGGCCAATTATCTGCAGCCACGCAAAGACTCCCAGAAGAGAATTCACTTGCTCTTTGAAGAACTGTGTCATCCGACATGGGAAGTTCTGGTTCCAAGTGACAGTGCAGTACTCCTGAGAACTACAACACAGCTACCTTTACTGGATAACTTCATCACAGTAGAATTATTTAGGGCAAAGGGTATATTGGCCAGTCTTAGTTCAGGAGCATCTGACAGTCTTTTCAGACCAAAAACTTTCCCCTCATCTGTGTCGCACCTGTATCTTAAAACATTTATGTGGGACAAAGCTTGTCCTTGTATCTTACTATTCCCTTTTTAATGTGTCTGTAGTTGCATGCAATTTGCGTCAGAAATTCAAAGCCAGTACAGACCTCTTGCCGATGAAACCCAGTGATTCTCACTCACTTATGCCTTGCAACAAACAATGCATGTGGTTCAAAAGCAGCTTGCACCATCTTGAGTAGTCTTCCCTGGACCTGGCTCTCCTCTTCCAGCCAGTGGCAACGGTACAACCTGTAGGTTTTCAGGCATCACAAACAATTGTTTGTGAACAATTCCTGGCAGTAAGAAAAGATAAAATTGCGGAGAGCCAGAAGATTACGGGAGATCAGCTGTGACATTCCACCGTCTGAATTCATCTTCAGGAGACCACATGAAAGGGAGAGGAATGCTAACTAACTGCTCGGGCTGTGGAGAAGTGTAGTGTAATGGAGTGAGATGGAACAATTTGTCTTAGGGGAGGGAGCGGCATGATTGGCAGTGTTCAGGAGTGTCTTCCTGCCCATTTAGTGCTACCCTCGTGGTCATAAACAGCAGAGCTCTTTCTTTACTTCAGCTTGTATTACAGAAGACTACTTCTGTCATAGAAAAAAAAGATGATTTTTCTGTAGTACCTGCACCTTTCCCCCCTTAGTTCGCTCTCTTGCTGCCTTGTTTCTTCACTCCAAGATGGATACCAAAAGATAAGGGTGCTGAACTCCTCCTGGGTTGTACCCTGAGAGAGATACTGTGTGCTGTCAAACATCAGAGCTCCTGTAAGTGCACTGAGAGGAGGATTGTTACTGAGCAGATGAGCATCACAATGAAAATGCCAGTATGTTGGTGAATTGGCTTTGGTACCAGCAGTGGAGCATGGAAAAATTAGTGCCTCTGAATCAGAGTTCCTAGATGCGCTTCATATTTCCATGGAACTGCCTGACCCCAGCTGAATGACTGCTAAAGCCTGAAGACCAGCATGCTTAGTTATACTGCCATGTTTATCACTGCAAAGGGAATCTGGGGACATTCAGTTCTCTATAGCAGGAGAGACAGCAGAAATTTTTATTTACTTTGTCATTTTGTATGTATTTGCTTTTTTTTTATTATTACACAGTGGGACCTGTCTGGCTAAAGTTGCAAACAGAAAAATAGTCACATACATAGTGGCATAAAATGTAATTCTTTGAGGACATCATTGTTCTTTTGATATTTTTAAGGATTTTATTTAAATTACATCAGCTCTCTGGTCTAAGAACACTCATGTGATCTCATGTAAAGACTTGGCAGCTTAAAAAGGTTACGGGCTGATTTCATGAGGGCCAAACTCCATTGCATTCGTTAAGATTTCACCATGGACTATTCTATTTGTTTATAACTAGTTGTCATTCATCCGTGTCTCCTCTCAGCCTAGTGGGTATCAGGGCTTGCTTATGAGAAATCAACACAAGACTAAACATGCTTGATCCAGCTAGCAAAATTCCTGCTATAAATACTGTGGGGACTGAGCAAGAAATGTGTTCAGCTCTCCCCAGCATTTGTTTCTCCTGTCTATACATTGGCAGTTGCCTTAATAGCCATACTTTTTCTCTGTCAGTACAGGCCCATTCACTGCACTGAATTCCTGAGGTACCAGATAAGTAAGAGATGTAGCCATACTGTAATTGCCCACTTGCTTGTTAAGGCACAGATCAGAGTCTGCATGAGAATGAGGAGAAACATACACTAAGCATACCTGGTGACAGTAAGTTGCACCCCATTGCCTAACCCCAGCAGCATGCATGGTTAGGACATTTGTGTGCCTGCCCAGGAGAGCACAGGGCAGGTGATAGCAATGGAGAAGCGGTGAGATCTCTGTGTGTCCCTCTATGTGGTAAAGAAGCTGTTCTTACTGTCAACTTTCTCCAGGCAACCTCATGGTTAAAGATACATAAGGAATATGCGGTTGCCTCGTATAATTCCTGAGGGATTCAGTTCCTGCCTTGGTAGAAGCAGCTTCTCTCTGCTCAGAGTAATAGGGGAATCCAAAGACATTTTATATTCAGTCATGTTCCTTAATTCATGTCATATCTGGTTGAGGCCTGATGGCCATTTGCCATCGCTATGAGTGATGATGTGTTTATGGGTTCAGATCTTATTTGCGTACACACACATTTTATCAAAGGGCTCATAGCCAATATATTCCTGTCTGTTGTTTACCAGTGTGGGGAGGGAGTTCTGCCTTCTTTTAAAAGAAATGGGGTTTAAAAGAAAATGGGGTTTGCATTTAACCTAAGTGCCTTTCCATATTTATTAAGGTTTATAACAAACAAAACTGTCGTAACTCTGTGTGTCTTGGAGTAATGCAGATTCCTGTTGCAGAATTTTTGTGGTTAGATGAGGAGAGTTTGTCTCAACCATCAGTGAGAGCTAGCTGCAAAGTAGGGAACTAGGCTGAACTGGCTACATTATTCTAAGGTCCTCTTATGGCAAATGGTAATTTTCTGTGGTGGAAACTCAGGAAAGAAATAGGACAGTAAAAAATCTGTTCCTTTGACAAAAAGGAGACTCTCCTACAGTCTCGGGTAAAACACCAACATTCCCGGGACTGGCACTGAAGGCCTCAGCAGAGATGGAGGCTCCTGGGTGCACTCCTCCCGACCTCAGGGGTTTAGGGGGCCCACTTACTTTCCGATGCTTTCCGACGCTTTAGGCTTGGCTTTGGGTTAGTTAATTGCAAAGCAGCCTGTGCTGTGAAGTCCGGCCTGCTCTACACATGGACAAAGATTTCAACAGTGCTGCACACAGACAGCAAAGGTAGTGCAACCTTTACAAATAGTGTGTGCTGGTGACTCCGAGCACCATCTCTCCGTGCTTCTATGGCGGTTGTGCAGCACTGTGTAAACGTTTGTACAAGTGCAGATTAGGTCAGGATTTGATTTCACAGGACAGGCTTCTTTGCAATGAAGTTTTAGTATGAAAATTTAGATTTGGCTTCAAGTGCAGTGTTTTTATTTCAGAGGTTACATGTGTAGTGATGGTTCCAAGCACCATCTCTGAGTGCAGGCAATTCGGTTGTGGACCTGAGTTCTGACGTTGATGCTAGGGTGCATCTTGGCAGCAGACCCCTTTTCCAGCAGAAATTCGATTCCGAGGCTCATGTAGGTGTAAAAGTTAGTTGTGACAGAAACGGCAGTGCCACTTTTTGCAAGTAGTGTGTGCTGATGTTTCCCAGCACCATCTCTCCCTGCTGCTAAGTCTGCGTGCGGCAGTGTAAAATGTTTGTACATATGTTGGTCATGCTACCAGTCCTTGCCCTTCCTTTGGTTTGAGGCTGTGGTACTGCTTGCCCTCCTATTCTGGCACTGAGCGCTGATGGTGTCCTCATCTCTCACTGTCTTCTGGGATTCTGGGTACTCAATGCACTCCTGCTTTTCCATGTCTGACAGTTCACCTCTGGGGAACGGAGGAGGTTGCGGCCTGGCTTGAGCATCTCAGTCTTTGTGAGTATAAGGATATCTTCATCCGGCATGACGTCCGGGGCTCTGAGCTCCTGCACCTCGAACGGAGGGACCTTAAGGTACATTCATGATTGGCTCATGAGAAATAGCCAGCTGTATCTGCATGACCTTCTGTCCTGAATGTGCTTGGAAGTGGTCTGCCCGTTGTTCATTCCGGGTTCATTCGTTTTGTTTTTCTCACCATATCAGGTCAGCTGATTTTTAATAGCAGGGAGGTAGAACTTGAGGGACAAGACGTCAAATCCTGTCACACCTTCCTGAAGATGTAATACAGTGCAGCACACAGTCTGTAGATAGTATTCCTTGGAGTCTCTGATTTTAATGATGGACCGGAAAATTTCAACTTTGCTACTGTGCCATCTTTGCAGAACATGTTGTGATTGGGAAAATTTGGTTCTTGTGGTGTAGTGACTGGCCAAACAGATCATCACACTTCTTTGTGACAAGAACAGAAAACAATCGTGATTTTTGATGGGGCTGCTAGATGGAGAGAATCTTTTTAAATAGTGCTCAGTAACTACAGTGTGCCAGTTTTCATCTCTGCACCAGGAGATGCTTTCTCTACAGAGAAAATTTGAAAGTGGTGGTTCTTTGTGTGTGCAAGAGACTTATGTCACCAGTCTGGTGACTTGCATATTGCAGAAAAATACTTTGTTATAAAGTAGTGCATGGCATTTGCTGAATGCCCGTTGGATCTTCATTTGTGATTTTAACCATCTCCCCTTCTGAGGTTTGCTGTAGCAAATCTGTGTAGTTGATTTCCTCTGCATGCCAGCCAGCTACAGCTTGTGTTTTGCTGCATGGTGCCCAAGTCTTCACATGTTTATTTGACGTGACTGGTTGGTTCATCCTGCATGTTTTGGCTCCTAGATTAGGCCCTTGAGATCTGTGTGCTCTTTTCTGTTCTCTTGCTTTGGTGTTAACAGTCAAAGCAATTTGCATTTCTGCAGTTGTTTCTCTGTTGCTCTGTGCCTGTTCTCTGTTCATTACCCTGTCATGCTCTGATAGTTCTTGACACAACTTGAACTTGAACAGAACTTGACAGAACTTGAATGGAACTCTTGAGGTTCCATTTATAAGCATGAGGTTTGTAATCTTTCCGGTTGCTTTCCCTCTCTGTATAACTGCCTGACTAGGTTTGTAAACATTGCTTGGCCACCTGCAATTCCCCCCTACCTTTCATCTAAGGTAAGGTTTTCTCTTTTCTTTCAGGACCTGGGTGTGACCAAAGTAAGTCACATGAAGAGGATACTGCATGGAATCAAGGAGCTGAGCCGGAGTATTCCTGCCAGCGAGGTTTAACTTCTGTTTTTACAGCTTGTGTCTACCATTCCCCCTAGCTGCACAGCAGTCACCTCACAGAGCGGCGTGCTCACAACTGTCTCTACTGAACAGCCAAATTGTAGCTGTTCAGGGCTCATATCAACCAAGCATGGTGTTACCTTTTTTTGCTGTGGGGTAAGGCTGTATCCAGGCAAGAGGCAATTATCTGCAGCCACGCAAAGACTCCCAGAAGAGAATTCACTTGCTCTTTGAAGAACTGTGTCATCCGACATGGGAAGTTCTGGTTCCAAGTGACAGTGCAGTACTCCTGAGAACTACAACACAGCTACCTTTACTGGATAACTTCATCACAGTAGAATTATTTAGGGCAAAGGGTATATTGGCCAGTCTTAGTTCAGGAGCATCTGACAGTCTTTTCAGACCAAAAACTTTCCCCTCATCTGTGTCGCACCTGTATCTTAAAACATTTATGTGGGACAAAGCTTGTCCTTGTATCTTACTATTCCCTTTTTAATGTGTCTGTAGTTGCATGCAATTTGCGTCAGAAATTCAAAGCCAGTACAGACCTCTTGCCGATGAAACCCAGTGATTCTCACTCACTTATGCCTTGCAACAAACAATGCATGTGGTTCAAAAGCAGCTTGCACCATCTTGAGTAGTCTTCCCTGGACCTGGCTCTCCTCTTCCAGCCAGTGGCAACGGTACAACCTGTAGGTTTTCAGGCATCACAAACAATTGTTTGTGAACAATTCCTGGCAGTAAGAAAAGATAAAATTGCGGAGAGCCAGAAGATTACGGGAGATCAGCTGTGACATTCCACCGTCTGAATTCATCTTCAGGAGACCACATGAAAGGGAGAGGAATGCTAACTAACTGCTCGGGCTGTGGAGAAGTGTAGTGTAATGGAGTGAGATGGAACAATTTGTCTTAGGGGAGGGAGCGGCATGATTGGCAGTGTTCAGGAGTGTCTTCCTGCCCATTTAGTGCTACCCTCGTGGTCATAAACAGCAGAGCTCTTTCTTTACTTCAGCTTGTATTACAGAAGACTACTTCTGTCATAGAAAAAAAAGATGATTTTTCTGTAGTACCTGCACCTTTCCCCCCTTAGTTCGCTCTCTTGCTGCCTTGTTTCTTCACTCCAAGATGGATACCAAAAGATAAGGGTGCTGAACTCCTCCTGGGTTGTACCCTGAGAGAGATACTGTGTGCTGTCAAACATCAGAGCTCCTGTAAGTGCACTGAGAGGAGGATTGTTACTGAGCAGATGAGCATCACAATGAAAATGCCAGTATGTTGGTGAATTGGCTTTGGTACCAGCAGTGGAGCATGGAAAAAATTAGTGCCTCTGAATCAGAGTTCCTAGATGCGCTTCATATTTCCATGGAACTGCCTGACCCCAGCTGAATGACTGCTAAAGCCTGAAGACCAGCATGCTTAGTTATACTGCCATGTTTATCACTGCAAAGGGAATCTGGGGACATTCAGTTCTCTATAGCAGGAGAGACAGCAGAAATTTTTATTTACTTTGTCATTTTGTATGTATTTGCTTTTTTTTTTATTATTACACAGTGGGACCTGTCTGGCTAAAGTTGCAAACAGAAAAATAGTCACATACATAGTGGCATAAAATGTAATTCTTTGAGGACATCATTGTTCTTTTGATATTTTTAAGGATTTTATTTAAATTACATCAGCTCTCTGGTCTAAGAACACTCATGTGATCTCATGTAAAGACTTGGCAGCTTAAAAAGGTTACGGGCTGATTTCATGAGGGCCAAACTCCATTGCATTCGTTAAGATTTCACCATGGACTATTCTATTTGTTTATAACTAGTTGTCATTCATCCGTGTCTCCTCTCAGCCTAGTGGGTATCAGGGCTTGCTTATGAGAAATCAACACAAGACTAAACATGCTTGATCCAGCTAGCAAAATTCCTGCTATAAATACTGTGGGGACTGAGCAAGAAATGTGTTCAGCTCTCCCCAGCATTTGTTTCTCCTGTCTATACATTGGCAGTTGCCTTAATAGCCATACTTTTTCTCTGTCAGTACAGGCCCATTCACTGCACTGAATTCCTGAGGTACCAGATAAGTAAGAGATGTAGCCATACTGTAATTGCCCACTTGCTTGTTAAGGCACAGATCAGAGTCTGCATGAGAATGAGGAGAAAACATACACTAAGCATACCTGGTGACAGTAAGTTGCACCCCATTGCCTAACCCCAGCAGCATGCATGGTTAGGACATTTGTGTGCCTGCCCAGGAGAGCACAGGGCAGGTGATAGCAATGGAGAAGCGGTGAGATCTCTGTGTGTTCCTCTATGTGGTAAAGAAGCTGTTCTTACTGTCAACTTTCTCCAGGCAACCTCATGGTTAAAGATACATAAGGAATATGCGGTTGCCTCGTATAATTCCTGAGGGATTCAGTTCCTGCCTTGGTAGAAGCAGCTTCTCTCTGCTCAGAGTAATAGGGGATCCAAAGACATTTTATATTCAGTCATGTTCCTTAATTCATGTCATATCTGGTTGAGGCCTGATGGCCATTTGCCATCGCTATGAGTGATGATGTGTTTATGGGTTCAGATCTTATTTGCGTACACACACATTTTATCAAAGGGCTCATAGCCAATATATTCCTGTCTGTTGTTTACCAGTGTGGGGAGGGAGTTCTGCCTTCTTTTAAAAGAAATGGGGTTTAAAAGAAAATGGGGTTTGCATTTAACCTAAGTGCCTTTCCATATTTATTAAGGTTTATAACAAACAAAACTGTCGTAACTCTGTGTGTCTTGGAGTAATGCAGATTCCTGTTGCAGAATTTTTGTGGTTAGATGAGGAGAGTTTGTCTCAACCATCAGTGAGAGCTAGCTGCAAAGTAGGGAACTAGGCTGAACTGGCTACATTATTCTAAGGTCCTCTTATGGCAAATGGTAATTTTCTGTGGTGGAAACTCAGGAAAGAAATAGGACAGTAAAAAACTGTTCCTTTGACAAAAAGGAGACTCTCCTACAGTCTCGGGTAAAACACCAACATTCCCGGACTGGCACTGAAGCCTCAGCAGAGATGGAGGCTCCTGGGTGCACTCCTCCCGACCTCAGGGGTTTAGGGGGCCCACTTACTTTCCGATGCTTTCCGACGCTTTAGGCTTGGCTTTGGGTTAGTTAATTGCAAAGCAGCCTGTGCTGTGAAGTCCGGCCTGCTCTACACATGGACAAAGATTTCAACAGTGCTGCACACAGACAGCAAAGGTAGTGCAACCTTTACAAATAGTGTGTGCTGGTGACTCCGAGCACCATCTCTCCGTGCTTCTATGGCGGTTGTGCAGCACTGTGTAAACGTTTGTACAAGTGCAGATTAGGTCAGGATTTGATTTCACAGGACAGGCTTCTTTGCAATGAAGTTTTAGTATGAAAATTTAGATTTGCTTCAAGTGCAGGGTTTTTATTTCAGAGGTTACATGTGTAGTGATGGTTCCAAGCACCATCTCTGAGTGCAGGCAATTCGGTTGTGGACCTGAGTTCTGACGTTGATGCTAGGGTGCATCTTGGCAGCAGACCCCTTTTCCAGCAGAAATTCGATTCCGAGGCTCATGTAGGTGTAAAAGTTAGTTGTGACAGAAACGGCAGTGCCACTTTTTGCAAGTAGTGTGTGCTGATGTTTCCCAGCACCATCTCTCCCTGCTGCTAAGTCTGCGTGCGGCAGTGTAAAATGTTTGTACATATGTTGGTCATGCTACCAGTCCTTGCCCTTCCTTTGGTTTGAGGCTGTGGTACTGCTTGCCCTCCTATTCTGGCACTGAGCGCTGATGGTGTCCTCATCTCTCACTGTCTTCTGGGATTCTGGGTACTCAATGCACTCCTGCTTTTCCATGTCTGACAGTTCACCTCTGGGGAACGGAGGAGGTTGCGGCCTGGCTTGAGCATCTCAGTCTTTGTGAGTATAAGGATATCTTCATCCGGCATGCACGTCCGGGGCTCTGAGCTCCTGCACCTCGAACGGAGGGACCTTAAGGTACATTCATGATTGGCTCATGAGAAATAGCCAGCTGTATCTGCATGACCTTCTGTCCTGAATGTGCTTGGAAGTGGTCTGCCCGTTGTTCATTCCGGTTTCATTCGTTTTGTTTTCTCACCATATCAGGTCAGCTGATTTTTATAGCAGGGAGGTAGAACTTGAGGGACAAGACGTCAAATCCTGTCACACCTTCCTGAAGATGTAATACAGTGCAGCACACAGTCTGTAGATAGTATTCCTTGGAGTCTCTGATTTTAATGATGGACCGGAAAAATTTCAACTTTGCTACTGTGCCATCTTTGCAGAACATGTTGTGATTGGGAAAATTTGGTTCTTGTGGTGTAGTGACTGGCCAAACAGATCATCACACTTCTTTGTGACAAGAACAGAAAACAATCGTGATTTTTGATGGGGCTGCTAGATGGAGAGAATCTTTTTAAATAGTGCTCAGTAACTACAGTGTGCCAGTTTTCATCTCTGCACCAGGAGATGCTTTCTCTACAGAGAAAATTTGAAAGTGGTGGTTCTTTGTGTGTGCAAGAGACTTATGTCACCAGTCTGGTGACTTGCATATTGCAGAAAAATACTTTGTTATAAAGTAGTGCATGGCATTTGCTGAATGCCCGTTGGATCTTCATTTGTGATTTTAACCATCTTCCCCTTCTGAGGTTTGCTGTAGCAAATCTGTGTAGTTGATTTCCTCTGCATGCCAGCCAGCTCAGCTTGTGTTTTGCTGCATGGTGCCCAAGTCTTTCACATGTTTATTTGACGTGACTGGTTGTTTCATCCTGCATGTTTTGGCTCCTAGATTAGGCCCTTGAGATCTGTGTGCTCTTTTCTGTTCTCTTGCTTTGGTGTTAACAGTCAAAGCAATTTGCATTTCTGCAGTTGTTTCTCTGTTGCTCTGTGCCTGTTCTCTGTTCATACCCTGTCATGCTCTGATAGTTCTTGACACAACTTGAACTTGAACAGAACTTGACAGAACTTGAATGGAACTCTTGAGGTTCCTTTATAACATGGGTTTGTAATCTTTCCCGGTTGCTTTCCCTCTCTGTATAACTGCCTGACTAGGTTTGTAAACATTGCTTGGCCACCTGCAATTCCCCCTACCTTTCATCTAAGTAAGGTTTTCTCTTTTCTTTCAGGACCTGGGTGTGACCAAAGTAAGTCACATGAAGAGCTAACTGCATGGAATCAAGGAGCTGAGCCGGAGTATTCCTCCATCGAGGTTTAAACTTCTGTTTTCTACAGCTTGTGTCTACCATTCCCCCCTAGCTGCACAGCAGTCACCTCACAGAGCCGCGTGCTCACAACTGTTCCTCTACTGAACAGC